>NC_045617.1:94356369-94656369 GCF_009829155.1 Mustela erminea
CCCTTTGTCGTTCTTATTAGTGTCCCCATAACCTGCTTAGTTTCTTGTTCAGGAGGTACAAAAACATACATGGAAAGGTTAGCCCATGTGGGTATGCCTTTGAGGGCCTCCAAGATGGTGTATTGTGTGGGCATTGTTAACTATGAAGAGTCTGCTGAGTCATTTCAGGGACCTGGCTGCTGTATGTGGTTGGGTATGGGAGTAGGTTATGGGTGGGGTGGGCAGGTGGAGGGAATATCTGCTTCTACCTAACCGTGCTTCTCCAGGTCCAATTACCCAACATGTTCAATGCCAATTTTGTCCTAGAGTTAGCATGTTATCACAGGTTGTTTTCTTCCAGAGAAAAATCTTCCTTGTAAAGAGGAAGGTCCTTTCCTCTAGGTAATGACATTGGTTAGAAAAAATTGGTTAGAGTTTATAAGGAATAAAATACTGCTGCTGCAGCGGCTACTACTAAGATAGTTGCCTGCATTATAGGAACAGAAAAAAGAAAATAGTGAGTGCCGGAGCTGGAGCTGGGGAGAGAGGCGGGATTTTTGAGGGTCATGAGATATTCTTTATTTTTATTTTGATGTTGATGGCACACTATATACATTTGTCAAAACCCATAGAATTTGTCAAAACCCAAAACACATGTGCATGTGCACGCGCCTGTGCATACACACTTACACACACACACCAGATTTGGCCTGAAGGTTGACCCTTGCCCTGCTTTAATATTTAAGATCTTTCTGGAAGCATATAACACATAATATCCTCTGTCTAGAGATTTCCCACTGCAAAATTAGACTATGTAATTACCAATACTTTCTTGAGCCATGACTGAGCCCTTTCAGTCAGGAAGTCTGCACTAATCTGCCTGACTGCCTCTTGGAGATCAATACTACGACCAAGCTAGTTTTCACAGTCTATCCCCTCTTAGATTTTCATTTCCATTTCTTCACCGAATACTGAATCCTACTTTACTCTACTCCTGAGGTTATACAAGTCTTGAGCAGGACAAGAGTTTATTTCTTTCTCACCTAACCTTCTATTCTAGGATAGAAAATGCATCCTTACATACTACCTTACACAAGTTAGAATGACCAAAATTAACAGCACAAAAAATAATTATTGGAAAGGATGCGGGGAAAGGGGAACCCTCTTACACTGCTTGTGGGAATGCAAGTTGCTGCTACTTTGGAAAACAGTGTGGAGATTTCTCAAAAAAATAAAAAATAGAGTTACCCTATGACCCTGCAATTGCACTACTGGCTATTTACCCCAAAGATACAGATGTAGGGAAAAGAAGGGCCACCTGTACCCCAATGTTCATAGCAGCAGTGGCCACAGTTGCCAAACTGTGGAAAGAGCCAAGATGCCCTTCAATAGATGAATGCTTAAGAAGATATGGTGCATATATACAATGGAATATTACCTAGGCACCAGAGAGGATGAATACCCAACCTTTGTATCAACATGGATGGGACTGGAGGAGATTATGCTGAGTGAAATAAGTCAAGAAAAGAAAGTCAAGTATCATATGGTTTTGCTTACTTGTGGAGCATAAGGAATAACATGGAGGACATTAGGAAAAGAAAGAAAAAGTGAATTGGTGCAAATCGGAGGGGGAGATGAACGATGAGAGATTGTGGACTCTGGAAAACAAACAGGGTTTGGAGGGGAGGTAGGTGGGGGAATGGGTGTGCCTGGTGATAGGTATTAAGGAGGGTACATAATGCATGGAGCACTGGGTATGGTGCATAAACAATGAATCTTGGAACACTGAAAAAATTAAATTAAATTAAAAAAAAAAAAAAGAAAAGAAAAGTCATTCCTAACATTCTTAACATGTGGCTTCCAATTCTACATCTAGTTGATAGTAGGGGTCTAGCTCTTCTAATCTCCCAGTCAGTAGGAAGGGGGAAAGAGACTAGGGGATCATATGTACTTTCCTTTTAGGTCCCAAAATAGAAGTGGCATGCATCATACCTGGTCACTTAGCATTAGCTAGTTCTTAATCACTGGTTATATCAAATATCAAAGTAGGATGGAAAATACGGTTTCTAGCTGGCCATTCATGTACTCACCTAATACTTAGGAGTTCTATTATTAAAGAAGGGGAAATAAATTTTGTTGGTCAACTAGAAGTCTTTATGGCATTATGTTAAAAAACAATGAAGGTTTAATGAAAGAAAAGCACTTTGAGGAATGTGTTATGTATCTATAAAATGTGAAAGTTTTTGAGATCCACAATTGATTGGTGTTCTATACATTCCCACATTTTTAGGATATCATAAAAACATCCTGCAGTCTCTATTAGTTCATGAGAACTGTGGCAGAATATAACGTTAAAATCCATAGGAATAACTCCCTAGTGAAAAACATATAAACCTAGCTTGAATGAAAACTAAAACTCCAGATGCCAGAAATGAAAGGGAACTCAAAATGAGAAAAACAAATTGATGTTGAAGTGGTTTGGAGAATTATTAAATCTGTATAAAGGCCCTTAGGGCTTAGGGTTTGAGTGGTGTAAACCAAATATATTTTGGTTGTAGTTTTTTAAAATCCACCCTACAAATCTCTGTCTTTTGATTGGTGTATTTTACCATTGAATTTTAAGATAATTATTGATATGATATGATATGAGCTTAACATTGTCGTTTTATTATTTGTTATTTATCTGTTTGCTTCCTCTGATACTCATGTCTCTTTCACTTTTCCTACCTACTTTTAGGTTGCTTGAATGTTTTATTGCTCAATTTTACTTTATTTATAGTGCTTTTGATTTTTCTCCATATAATTTTCTATGTGATGGAAGTATTATAGTATATTATGTGGCTTATGGTTTACTGGTATCAGCATTTTGCCATTTTTTGTGAAGTATGGAAATTTCACTTCTGTTTCAGTTCCTTTACCTTCCCCACTTTAAATATCATTGACTGAAGCATCCAATGGTATAATTTTCTTTTTCCTTTTTTTTTTAAGATTTATTTATTTATTTATTTGACAGAGAGAAATCACAAGTAGATGGAGAAGCAGGCAGAGAGAGAGAGAGGGAAGCAGGCTCCCTGCTGAGCAGAGACCCCCGATGCGGGACTCGATCCCAGGACCCTGAGATCATGACCTGAGCCAAAGGCAGCGGCTTAATCCACTGAGCCACCCAGGCGCCCCAATGGTATAATTTTCAATTCGGTCATTACCTATAAAATTCACAAGAAAAACAATTGCCTATTATATGTAGCCATACTTCTTTTTCCATTAATCTTTCTTTCTCAGGCTCCAAATTTTCTTTACATGTCTTTTCTTTGTTTCTTTCCTTCTTTCTATCCATCCTTCCTTCCTTCCTTCCTTCTCTCCTTTCTTCCTTCCTTCCTTCCTTCCCTCCTTTCTTCCTTTCCTTTCCTCTCCTCCCCTCTCCTTTGTCCTTTATGTGAAAAGACCTCCCTTTAACCAATCTTTATGAGTAGGTCTGTTAACCACATATTCTTCACAGAGGAAATATCTTCATGTGAGTATGTTTTTATTTCTCTTCATTCATGAAGGATAGTTTCACCAAATACAGAATGCATGCTACAGTTCTTTTCTTTCAATATTTGTGAAATGTGCCACTTGCTTCTGACTCCATGGCTTCAGTTGAGAATTCCTCTGTAATCTGAACTGGTGTTCCCCTATAGGTATCCATCATTTCTCTTTGGTTTCTTTCAAGACTTTTCTGTCTCTACTTCTCAGATTTTTTAATTATGACCTGTCTTGACATGGTTTTCTTAGGAAGAAAGGTTTCTTGGCCTATTGGTACATTTTTCATAAAATTATAAAAGGTTTTTCTTTGTATTTTCAGTATTCTTCCCAGAAAACAAAGATTCTGTGTTTCATCAAAATAATTTCTTGTGCTTCATTTTTCTTTATTAAGTCTTTGATTACTTCAGAAAACTGGCCCTTTTCTATTAAAAGATATAAATTTTGGAAGCCCGTGGGTGGCTCAGTCTGCCTTTTGCTCAGGTCAGGATCCCAAGGTCCTGGGATTAAACCCAGTGTCAGTCTCCCTGCTCAGTGGGGAGTCTGCTTCTCCTTCTCCCTCTGTCTCTCCCTCCTGCTTGGGCTCTCTCCTGCTAGGTCTTTTCTCTCTCTCATTTTTTTTTTTTTAAATAAAAGAGATAAGGTTTGTTTTTTTTGTTTGTTTGTTTCTTTGTTTTTATACTTTACAACTTCTGTGTCTTTGAAATTTTTAATTGCCACTTTGGTTAAATGGTAACTAAGTTTTGCTTCACAGTGACTTATGCTTTTAATCAAATTTTTTAAGCCTTTTGATACTTTTGACAAACTTTCCAAAAATCAAATTTTAAATGAAGTCTTTTTGACCTTTAACTTTTGATCTTCAACTTAGGGTTTTTCCAGAGTGTTCCTGGAACATTTCAAAAGATTTGTCATTCTCCTTATAAAAGAGATAGTAAACTAATTAGGCTTATTTGCTAAGTTAGACTATGAGGGAAGCATTGTCAAATAAGAAGTGATACAAGACATTCTTTAGGTTATATTTTGTATGAAGATATGTTATTGATATAAGTATCCCTGCAAAAGTGCTTCACTAAGCTACATGCACAGCCCCACAATATGTCATGGGATAGTAACCCCATCTCTGTCCCTGTTCTCCTTACCCACATCAATAAAAATGGGCCCATTACATTGATGATATAATGTTAATGTTAGGGTACGGAGTCGACCACTCCTCAATTAGACAGAGAACACTCTCGATAATGCAAGTCACACAGCGGGGTTTATTTCCAGCTAGCTGGGGTCCAAGTATCTGCCCAGCGCAGCGGTTTTCAACAAGGACCCAGAGCACTCAAAGCCAAGGGTTTATATAGCATTTTCAAGGCACTTTTTCATAGCTACATACATCTCTTGTGCCCCACTTTGACAGTTTAACTTTGTTTAACTTTTTGCCACCCCGGTGTCACCCTGACGGTTAAGTGAGATTTAGGTTTAGAAGAACTTTCACCTTAACTACATTTCCTTCTGCCTCAGCCTCCCACAGTTTTGTGGTGGGGAGGGCGACCTTTGGCCTCAGGAACTGAGCCATTTGTCTCTGGAAATTGGGCCATTGAAGAGATAGCCTTTTTGTTGTAAATCACCAGGACATTTGCAAACCAAAGGAGATTCTGGTCTAGCAGGATTGTGATCTCTGCAAGTTAACTATTTGTTTTTCTTCAACATTTGGTCCCTGTAGTGCCATCACTTAACCGCCCTGGTGGTATATGATTCAGTTGTTTTCTTAGGGTTTAGCTACTTTCTCCTGTCTCAAGTCATGTACGCCCTGTGGGCTGGTTAGGGATGCTCAGTAAAATGACCTCCGGGCCTTCAGGATGGCCATTCTTATGCTAACCCACTCTTACAGTGCAAGGTGCCAGCTTTTGCTTTGCCAAGATGGCTGTACTTATGTCAGGGCTAGACTCGAGGGCCTTAACAGGCCTTGCTTTTCTTGGCCTCCACACCTGGAGCTGGTTTCCAGGACTTGTTTTTAAGTCCCCTGGGGGAAGAGGAGCAGGGACAGTAAAATAGGTCCTTACAGTTAACATGTGAAGACTTGCCTGCAGGACACTCTACAGACTTCTCTGGAACATCTGCAAGGAAGGGGATGAGTAGTGAACCCACGAAATTTAAAAACTTAGGCACCACTGTAAAGTTTGGGGACATCATATGGTTAGGTAAGATGTGCACTGACACAAACTCTGTGATTGATAAGGCGGAAACCTATCTAATCCCTAAGAACATGAAAGAGGTATAAGCTTTTGTAGAGGTTTAGAGGAGTTTTATTACCCACCTGGCACAGTGTCCCCACACTTATACTGCCTAATGAAGAAGGGGCACATGCAACTGGAGGTTAGAGCAGCAAGTTACCTTTGAGAGGGTAAAAATACTAGTCAAGCAGATAAAGACTTGGGGCTCTCCTAAGCAGGGCTACCATTTGAGTTAGATATGTCTGTGACTCTGAAGGATATAAGTTGTGCACTATGGCAGAGACAACAGAAGGGGAAAGTACCTCTAGAATTTTGGTCCAAGCCCTGAAATGGGTCAGAAACCAAATATACCCCTATGGAATGGTGCTCTCTAGCAGTGTAACCAGAAATATTACAGGTAGAGCCTGTCAGGAAGAAAAACAGCATATCTTGGTAAGAATTCCCTTCTTATCAGGGAATGGGTTGAGAACATGTTTCATCCATCCATCTCTATCATGCCTTAAAATCCCACTTTGACTAAATGACATGCCTGTTTGTGTTGGAGGAGCATCACAAACTCCTGATGGTGGAGGTTTCCACCAGCCTGGAAATGCAGGTGATACTAGGCTCTATAGAGTCTATAAATCTTCCAAATGCCCCTGCCCCTATTCCTGTGGTGGCTTCTACAGCCTATAGAGAAGGATTGGGAGAATTTTTTTTTTTTTAACACTTTATTTATTTGACAGACAGAGATCACAAGTAGGCAGAGGCAGGCAGAGAGAGGAAGGGAAGCAGACTCCCCACTGAGCAGAAAGCCTGATGCAGGGTTCCATCCCAGGACGCTGGGATCATGACCTGAGCCAAAGACAGGTTTCAACACACTGAGTCACCCAGGTGCCCCAAGATTGGGAGAAATTGTAACTGATGCTTGTGCTTGATATACAGATCCTAGAACCTGTAAAAAACCACAGTAGCCAGTGGGCTAAATTCAGAGCAGTTTGGCTGGTGATCACTCATGAGTCCTGGTCATTCACCCTTTGCTCTTGTAGTTGCCCATTCTGAAGGGATTAACCCTATGATTGGACAATGGGAAGCCAAAGGGTGGGTGACCATGAAAAACCCTTAAGGGGTCAGGGTATGTGGAAAGAAATTTTGTTCACCTGCAAGAGCCTGAGGCAGTCCCCACTGTTTTCCATGTCCTGGCTCCCAAGGTGCTGGCAGTCCCTGGAAATCAGGAAGCTGATGCCCTAGCCTTTTTGTGAGCCCTAGCAACTGACCCAACAGTAGATACAGCAGATTTGGTGTACAGGAAGAGCAGCCACATAAGGGCCCCAGGTGGGATGGCCTATTGTCAAGGATGCCAATTGTCCTTGAAAATTCAGTGACATGGTTAATGCAGTAACAGAATGCCTTGTGTGTTCTAAACAATGCAAGGGCAACAGCCAAAGAAGTCTAGGGCCAACCAGTGGAGTTCCAAACTGGTGAGTGATTGGTAAATTAATTATACTGGCCCCCTCTCTCCCCAAGTAAAGTTTCTAAATATGCCTTTAGCCTAACCCAAACTTTACTGTGTTATCATACGAACCAGGCTGTCACCATTAGGGAATTTAAAAATGTATCATGTGTTGTCAACTGCATTGACTAGACAGTAATCAAGGGCCACATTTCAAAGCTCATGATGTGCAAGACTGGGTAAAAGAACATGACAGTGAATGGAGGAAAAAATGAAATATTAAAACAACAGATTAAATTACTAACAAATAAAACTACCTGTACCAGACAGATTAAAGTACTATCCCAGGCTTCAGTACATTTGAATAATCAACCACTATGGCCTGTTGCCCCACATGCTGGATTGGGGATCCCTGCCAAGACAACCAATACTGTAAAGATATGGAAGTCACTGGAGAGAGCCATTGTACCTACTCTCACTGTGGATCAGTGTGCTATGCTACTGAGAACACTGAACTCCATTATGCCTGGAAAGGTATTATCTACCAGAATTTGCAGTGGGATGCTCGCCAGGATGGGTGAATTACTTCATACCCCTGGTTGAGGGGGAACTACTCAATCTCCACTGGGATCCCATTGTCCTGATGCAAGCTAAAGCTGTTGAAACACACTCTACTTGGAATAAAACACACCACTGAAAAGGGAAGAAGGTGGTCTGCCATATCCTGCCCTCAGTTCATGTCCTCATGCCTGCCAGGGCTGCCTCCCCCAGGCAAAATGTATGGTATGTATAACTAGGTCAAGTTTGTAAAGCTGCCAACCTCCCTCTCCTAAGGACAGGTGGGTGCATTTTTTCCCCCACTGGTACAATCATTTGGCTACCATCCTTGACTCTCCATTGTCCTGGAGGACATTATAGCACACATAGAAACCCATACTAAATTCACTCAACAAGCCTTAAATGATAAATTCACTCAACAAGCCTTAAATGATAGTTGGCAAAGGCTGTCTTTACTTAACACTGTAATGTTTCTAATGAGAAAAGCTATCCTTCAAAACAGGATGACCTTGGATATTATTACCACCTGTGCCATTATTCAAAAAAGAATGTTATGTGGTCATACCCGAAGAGTCTGCTAATGTATCATTTTTTATTAAATCACATGAAGACACAAGTGAATGCTCTGAATGATCCAAACCTCATTCTTAAGGGACTTAGTATATCAGTGGTTTGGATCTTAAGGTTCTTGGTGGAAAAGTTTATTGCTTATTTATATCTTTTCTCTTGCATGTGCCTATATTATTGCTGTAGTATATACATCCAATACAGCCAGATAGCTGCCAAGTGAGCTATGCTGATGAAATCCTTTCTGATGGCTTAGGGCACATGGCAAGAAAGAAGGGCAGGTGATATTCTAAGAGCCAGTCTTGGGGGGGGGGGTAGTTTTGGGAGGCCATTGAGAGGACTTGACCTCCTGTTGACCCAATAGCTGTACCTAGGCAACTGGAGGCTCTTCACTTCTTCCCCATTCTTAGAATGTACATTTTGTCCTCTGTTCCTACAATCAGTGCCGTTTTAAAGGATGTAGCTTTGAGAGAAGAAGGTGGTGCTAAGACCACCTGCAGGATGTAAGCTAATCTAGTTAAGGACTCGACATAAACTAAGATTCTGGCTGGTGGATGTGGAGATCTACTTGCCGTGGCTGCCCCAGACAAACCTCTTACTTAAGTGTCCTTGCTTATTGAACCTACCAGTCGGCCACCTACTGATCTGCAGTGGTCTATTTGGTTCTCTCTTCCCTCTGTCTTTGCATGGGGGCCAGTTTGCAAACCAATAATCTCTGTCCTCTCCTTTTGGGATTTAAATGAATATTGGATCTTTGTTAACATACCAAAGCAAACTGAGGCTTTGGTAATTTTTTTCAGTCTGTTTTCTGTTGTTGTTGGTTTTTTTTTTTTTTCATATTGGGGAAATCTTATTGCTCTATTTCGGTTCCACAAATTATATCCTCAGCCGTCTTCACCCCATTTTGCGTCTAGCTGGCAAGACTTTTTTTTGTTATTGTGTTGTTATTGGTATTTTCAGTTCTATAATTTCCATTTGGTTTTATTTTGCTTATTTATTTATTTATTTATTTATTGAAGATTCATTTATTTATTTGAGAGAGAGAGAGAGCGAGCGAGCTGGGTGAGGAGGGGCAGAGGGAGAAGGAGAGAGAGAATCCAAACAGACTCCTGACTAAGCATGGTGCTCAATCTCATGTGGTGCTTAATCTCAGGACTCTGAGATCAAGACCTGAGCTGAAATCAAGAGTCCGTGTCTTAACCGACGGAGCCATCCAGGTGCCCCCATTTCGTTTTTTTTTTGTTGTTTTTGTTTTTGTTTTTAAATGACTTGTTTCTTTGCTGACATTTCCTATTTTGTTTTGTCTGTTTCAAGAGGACTTATAATTGTTGTTGAAACATATTTTTGATGACTGATTTTAAAAAATCCCCATCAGAAAATTTCAACATGTGAGTCATCTCAGTGTTGGCTTCTGTGGATTGTATTTTTATGTCCATGTAGTGATTTTCGTGTTTCTTGGTATGACAGGTGGCTTTTTCTTGTATCCTAGACATCTTTACTATTATGTTTAGAAAAATCTGGGTCCAATTTGAATTTTTTTTTTTTTTTTAGCAGAAACACACCCTGTTATAGGTTTACCATGAAGCAACTGACCTGATTTTGTGGGCCATGGTTCCAGTAAAAGTTAACTTTTCAGAGTCTTTGAGGTATTATTTTGGTCTGGGTGGTTTATCAGGCACAGCTGGGTTTCTTACTGTTTCCTGCTGGTGCTCCTTATGGGATCAGAAAAAGGCTAGGAAATTTCCCAAACCAGGTGCTTGGTACTGTGATTTCCCTCTGATGGTCCTAAGATGCTGAAGCTTGAGTTTTGATCTTTAATAGGGGAACTTGGATCCAGACAAAGTGCATATCTAGATTTGAGATATGTCCTTAAAATTGGGACTGCAAAGACTGTTCAGTATGAAAACATAATCAGAGAAACTGCTCATAGTTTCAGAGAATTCTACCTGCTGTTAAACACTTAGTTGAGTCTCCTCCAGGCATTGGGCAGAAAACATATTTTTGGGAAAAAAAAAATACACACAAGCCAGTGCCACACATGCACACTGGGTCTAAATTTACATTAGTTAAGTGAAGGATTAATTTCAGGCTCAGGATAAATTCTACAAACAGAACTAGCTCTTGTAAAAATCCCTGAAGCCTTAAGAAAATAATTCAGAATGATTCTTCAGGAAGATATTCCTAGACCAGGTCTCTCTTATCTTTGATAAAAGAAAAAAGTGAAAGTTAGAGTCATAAGTCAAAACACTAATTGAATGACCGTAAGTGCCAGTAGCTGCTGTAGAAAGTAAAACTGACATTCCAAAATGAAATAACAAAGAATAATCTTATGAAAGAGATTATAAAATGACTATATTTGTAATGATTAAAGAGGTCAAAAAGGAAAAAACCATGACAA
This sequence comes from Mustela erminea, assembly GCF_009829155.1. Taxonomy (NCBI): domain Eukaryota; kingdom Metazoa; phylum Chordata; class Mammalia; order Carnivora; family Mustelidae; genus Mustela; species Mustela erminea. The sequence goes on from NC_045617.1 coordinate 94,367,045, forward strand.
ATGAAGAAGAGATTATGAAAGAAAATATATCATTTGAGGAATTAGGAGCATCATTCATGTCACTTGGTACAAAATTCTTCCACGCAGGTGACATATGCCGGGGTTTGTACTCTTCCAAAAGACACGTAACGTCACAAAGACAGGCTGTGAGGGGCACCTGGGTGGCTCAGTGGGTTAAAGTCTCTGCCTTCGCTCAGGTCATGATCCCAGGGTCCTGGGATCGAGCCCCACATCAGGCTCTCTGCTCCACAGGGAGCCAGCTTCCTCCTCTCTCTGCTTGCCTCTCTGTCTACTTGTGATCTCTGTATGTCAAATTAATAATTAAAATCTTTAAAAAAAATAAAAAAAGACAAGCTGTGAAGTAATGAAGGTAATTGTAAACATGGCTCTAAATTATCTTTATAACAGTCCTTATTTAAAAAGTAAAAGAAAAAATACTTTTAAAGCTTTAGATAAGAAGAATCACAACTGAGAAAAAGGAAACACGTGTATTGTCTTCTACCTGAAGCTTTACATTTCAAATGGTGTTAAATGACCCAGAGAGTGATTAAATTGAAAGCTTAATGTACCTTTATATTTGGGGTATCTTATTTTTTTTGACTTATAATTTTAGTCCTCAGTTTATCTGAACGATTCTGTGTGCCAGAAAAACAACAACACAGTTTTCATGTTTGTGAAGATTCAGTGACATCTCTTAGAAATTGGATCTACCTCATTCAAAGTTGGATGGAGTTTTCTCTTACAAACACTGTACAAGCAAAATATGTATCAAGAGGAAGGAAGTCAATAGGATGTCAGAGTGCCTTACTTTCCTAAAGCAGACACCCTCGAGTCTACTGTAAAGGGAAGGCTCCATGGTCAAATATGTGCGTATATTCACTGCATGTGCATTATTCAATTGCAACATTATTAGTTTCTTTAGGCAGCTAAACCAATTAATGAGTATAGGTTGTTGCAAAGAATTGCATAAGGAGACACTTATATTTCTTCTATGAAATATTTATTAATGTTAAAATATAATTTTTGATTGTATTTTATTCAGAAAAGTTACTAGAAATTTCCAATGTTCCATTTTCTCCATCTCTGATCAGGTGACACACATTATTAAATCTAATAAGAGAATATCTTGCAAGAGGCTTACTTGGAAGTCCTCCCACTTAGTATATACTTTTTATCAGCATTAACCTCATAGGTAACTGTGAAACAGTAGATTTTATTTGAAGACTTGCATTTTTCTTTTCCTCTCTCCCTTTGTGTACTTTTCTTCATAAAGGCATGTCTTGATATTAGCTGTATCTTCCCCAGTCATGGGTCACCCTCGATCATTTTCCTCCTCCTCTATCAAAACTTTCATTCCTAAGTTGTGTCACTGGTTTTTACCATTGTAAAATATGGAGTTTTCTTTTGATAACCAAATGAGTATCACCAACTCCTCCCTGAGTAGCAATTGTTATCTTGATGTCCAGTGAATCAGAAATGATGATGATGATGAGCTAACTAAAACGCATATACACTACTTTTGAAGCAATTTGTATTTAGTTACTCTCTGTGGGAAATATATATGAAATGACAGTGAATTGTATTGTAACACATTTATTCAGTCTGTGAACAATGCCTGCTCTGCACTTTCATGTGTAGAACCTTTGTGATAATTGACCCAACTATTGATCAAAATGATTAAGAACCAAAGCCTACCCCTTTTTCAGGGTAATTGCTTCTGTTTCCCATTTTCATTTCCTGCTCTGATATTATCCTCTCAGGGATTCACATAATAGGCATTTAAAAGATTTGTTGAATGAATTAATGGCCCCATACCTTTCTTCACAATGGGTGGTAAAGCCTTTCTTGTATAAGATATTTTCTGCTAATGTGCAAATTGCTTAATGTGTTTTTCTTTCCAGGTAACAAAATATTCAAACCACGTTAAAGGGCAAGGGTTTTATTTTGCATAGTTTGATTTTAGAAGATGATTTAAGAATAAAGCTTATTTTGTGACTATAAGACAGTGGAGCAGGCTGAAAAGCAAATCTTGTGTCACCTTTTGCACAATTGGGATTTATAAGTACAGTAGCCTTCTTCAGAGGTTTCTCAGGAAGATAGATTGCTGGTGCCATGTGGGTGGTTTCCATTAGGCTGATGAAATTTTTGCCAAAGACATTTTATCTCTGTTGAATGAGGATGAATAGTTTGCCTATCACAGGACTTTGGGTAGGTCCCAGGAGACTTGACCTTAAAAAGGCAACAATCTAAGATCTGGAAATAACCTAAAATTAAAATTCTCACAAATAAAATAATGAAGAGATGTTTTGGACTTTATAGAGATCAAAAAATATTTGTTCTTAGATGCAGTTATCCAGTATTTGGTGATGCAGAAGACTGGGATTACCAAAAACTGATGAAAAGCCAATTATAGTCATCTGAAGGAAGGTGAAATAAGTTAAGCAGTAAATTTTGTTCACTTGATCTTTGATCTCTATGAAGTAATTTTATTTATGGCCTTGCTTTAAGAGATTATTCTTTTTTTTTTAAAGTGATTATTCTTAACCTAAGCAGCTCAAGAATCAAATCTAAGCTAAAAAGCACTTTACAAAGTTTTTGTGTTTTATGTCAAAGATCTTTGAAAACAAGTTAAAATTATTAGCCACCGATTTAATCTCCTTTCAGTAATATCTGGCAGTGAGCTTTTAGGCACTCTGCAGTCTATTGATTTTATTTCCTTTTCATTTTATTTTGAAGCTTATTTGTATTTGTGGGAAACTCAATCAGTTTTATTAGAAAGTAATTTAATCTGATGGAGAATAGTGTTTACTCATTTTTCTGGATTGAATTAGGTAAAATCATTTTCAAAGAATCCAAACTAAAATATAGACAGATTTAGACTATTTCTTTCCTAAATGTTAGATATATTTTATCTGTAATGATTTCCTTCTATTTTGTGTGTGTATGTGTATATTTTTTCCCTGGGAAGCAAGCTATTTTTGTTTTTGAAAAATAATAAAACTATTGCAGAAGTCCTCTTAGTGAAAACAATAATGATTAATGGTTGGTTATTAAATTAGGAAATTTAGCTAATATGTGGAATTACAAATATATACATACAAGAGTCCCCTTTGTCCAAGACCCCCAGGGGATGCCTGAAATCAAGGATAGTACAAAATCCTATATACACACACAATGTTTTTTCCTATATAGGCAAACGCATGATAAGGTTTAATTTATAAATTAGGCACAGTAAGAGATGAACAATAGTGACTAATAAAAAATAGAACAATTAAACAATATAAGGAAATAAAAGCTACATGAATGTGGTTTCTCTCAAAATATCTTATTTTACTGTACTCATCTTTTAACTTCTTGTGAGGATGAGAGATGGTAATTGCCTATGTGATGAGATGAAGTGAGGTGAATGACTTGGGCACTGAGATGTAGATTTAGGCTACAAATGACCCCCTGACCATATGAAAGAGGATCTTCTGCTTTTGGGTTGCAATTGTGTGTAACTGAAAGTGAAACCAAAGGAGGGAAACTACTGAGCATAGTTCTTACTTCGCCTAGTTCTTGTCATGCACAAATTTCAGTTACCACAGTTTGTTTGTTTATAAAGATCTATTTTATTAAAGATTTTATTTATTTATTTGACACAGAGAGACATAGTGAGAGAGGGAACACAAGCAGAGGGAGTGGGAGAAGGAGAAGCAGGCTTCCTGCTCAGTGTGGAGTGCAATGTGGGGCTTGATCCCAGGATCCTGGGATCATGACTTGAGCAGAAGGCAGATACTTAACAACTGAGCCACTCAGACACCCCAATTTATTTATTTTGGATTGAGAAAGCATACACGGTGGCAGGGGGGAGCAGGTCCAGAAGGAGAGAATCTCAAGGAGAATCCCTGCTGAGCATGGAGCCTGATGCTGGGCTAGATCTCATCACCCATGAGATCACGACCTGAGCCAAAATCAAGAATTGGTCACTCAACCAACTGAACTACCCAGGCGCCCTCCACAATTTATTTAAATAACATAAGTTCCTCAATAAAATGGTTTATATTTCAGTTACTGTGAGATATTAACTAGGAATAATTGCATGAGTTTCAAACTTTGTTGCTGGATTTCAATTCACAAATTACAAAATAAATAACAAATATGCATCATGATTGGTGACTAATCACATCACTTCTGTCAGAAATTGGTCCCTGCATATCTGTTTTTTCAATTCTTACACAAACAGTTGCCCTCTCATCACTCAGTGATAAATGCATGTGGTGTTTTAAAACATGGAAAATCTGAAAAGGTAACTGACCAAAGAAGATGAAAACATAGCAAAGAAATAAAAAAGTGATAACACTGGATGTAGGATTCAATTAAAACAAATTATATATAGCATAGAAGAAATAGTTATATATAATCAAATAAGATAGATAAATAGATAGATAGGGAAGAAATAATCAACCAAGGGAATGTTAATACTTCTGCCAGTCAAGAGACTCTATGGACATATCCAGAGGAACTTAGTCAAGAGAAACTTGTTAACATAAATAAGGTTATGATGAAAAGGATGAAGATAACTTAGATAACAGCAAAAAACTTAGCTTTAAGATAACTCTCAGATATATTTTGTAAGCTGAACCTACAAAAGATAAAATGTTGGAAGAGAGTCCAAATTTAGGAATAGGAAAATTCTCTCTGGTTCCACTATCACTCTATATGTATTTTTTTTTCCCCGAACTTTAAGGAAGTTGCATATGTAACACCCCCTTTTACCATAAATATTTGAATATTTATTTTCTAAAAACAAGGACTTTTTCTCACCTAATGATGACACAGCTATCAAATTCAGGAAATTCAGCATTGATAAGATAGTATTGCCTTATCTAATCCATATTTCAATTTTGCCAATCGACCAAAAAATGTCCTTTATGATGATTCTGTTTTTCTTGGATCAGAATCATGTATTGTATTTAGTTGCTGTATGTCTTTCTTTAGTTTTCTTTTATCTGGATAAGTTCTTCTGTTTTCCTTTGATGAGTATCCATCAGTTAATTTATAGGATATTCTCTAGTCTGGACTTGTCTGAAATTTCCTCCTGATTATATTCAGGTTGGTTTTTTAGAGAAATACTACATAGATGAGGTTGTGTTCTTCTTAGTGCATGACATCTGGTTACTTATGATGTTGCTTTATCCCATTATTTCTTACGTGGTGGCCACCTGTTCTTTATGAACTTACTATTCTTCCTTTGTAATTACTATACACTCTAGGAGGAGGTTCTTCAAAACTGTGTACTCTTTTTTATTGGGTTTCCTCCAAGAAGTTTAGCTTTCTTTTATAGTTGTCTTACTAACACAAATATTGTATGTATTTTTGAAAAGGAACTTGTCTATATTATGATTTTGTAAAAAGTTCAGCTGATTTTTAAGAAGAACAACACTATTTTTACAATATATATTACATATATTAAACTGCTCATTTTATTATTTTATTTGTTTTTAAAGTAAACGCTACACCCAACATGGTGTTTGAACTCAAGTACCCCAAGATCAAAAATTGCATGCTGTACTGACTGAGTCAGTCACATGCCCCTACAAATTATATTTTTAAAATAAGAAGTACCGCTAAATGGGAAAGGTGGGTTACATCTTTTTTGACAAACTTGATTTGTCTTGATTCTTGACAAACACACAGCTCAAAATTAAGAAAAGTCAAAGGGAAAATAAAGTAGACAACTAGGGTGTCATTCAGGGTGTAGTAGATATAATTCAGTAGTTTTTAAAGGGAAAATGGAGAGTGTTGGTTAACCCCACAAGTTGGTTAGGTAGAGATTAATAAATACAGAGTTTGTATTTGTCAAAAAAAAAATTTTTTGAATATAGTTTTGGCTTAATTGCATTGGTTTTGTTAAATAGTATTTTCATGGGCCAGGACTACATGAATAATGAAATTAGGAGCTTAGTAAACTATCTCCCCAGCAAAACAACTTTAACTGTTTAAAGTTGAACTTTAACCGGTTTTAACTGGTGAAAATGATAAAAAACACAAAAAAAACAAAACAAAAACCTATTTCAAGACACTGGCATTGTTTTGCAGGCATGCAGATAACAAAGAAACACTCATTCAAGAGAATTTGCTGAATCTCAGAGAGAATAGAAAAATTCTATGGCATTGGGGCCTTGCTCAACTTTATAATACCAGCTAGCCCTCTGACTCTGTGTTGTAGAAGCTCTGCCTGAAGTGTATGTAGCCAAGAAGAGAATGGCTTACTCTTCCCATAGTTTCCATTCTGGGGTTAGGATTTCATATTGGGAGAGGTAGGCTTCTGGTGTTTCTCGTCACCCTCCTCTAGCCTCATTTTGCAGAACTTCTATTCTAAGCAGGTGCAATGGACACAATTTTGCAAAAATTGACAGTCCTGAAATTCATATGCAAGTACAAGGGACCCAGAAAAATCAAAACAATCTTGATAAATAAAAATATGGAAGACTCAACTCATGAAGGTAAACTTACAACAAAGTTATAGTAAACAAAATAGTATGATAATACAATAAGAATATGACATATAGATCAGTGGAGGCAAATTGAGAGCTTAGAAATAAACCCTTACATTTATGGCCAAATGATTTTTAACAAGGATGCCAAGGCTGTTCAATGGAAGAGGAATAGTCTTTTCAACAAATGGTGTCGGGACAGCTGATATCCACATGTGAAGTAATGAAGCTGGATTTCACAGCATGCACAAAAATTAAGTCTGAATGGACTGGAAACTTAAATGTATGAGATAAAGCTATAGAACTCTAAGAAAAAAAATAAGATTAGGTAATGTTTTCTTAGATGTGACAAGAAGAAGGTGGCAAAAGAAAAAAAACCAGATAAGTAGAAAATCAACTTATGTCCTATAAATTAACAATTTACATCCTATAAATGATACTATCAGAAAAGTGAATGATAAATCACAAATTAGAAAAAAAAAATATTTGTGGGGCCACCTGGGTGGCTTAGTTAAGTGTCTGACTCTCAAACTCAATTCAGTTCTTGATCACCGGATTGTGAGTTCAAGCCCCTTGTTGGGTTCTACTTTTAAAAAAAATTACAAATTATATGTTTGGTAAGGGACTTGTGCCCATCATATATAAAGAAACTTACAATTTGACAACTAAACAAAAAATAACTCTATTTTAAAAATGAGCAAGGGGTTTGTATAGAACTTTCTCCAAGAAAGCTATGCAAATGAACAATAAGCACATAAAAAGATGCTCAATAACATTAACATTTGGGGAGTGTAAATCAAAACCATAATAACTACAACTTTACACCTACTAGGATGCCTATAATAAAAACATTAGACAAAAAAATGTATTGGCAAGGATGTTAAGAAATTGGAACCTTCATACACATTTGGCTAGAATTTATTATGTTGTAGCTACTTTGCAAAACAATATCAGTGTTCCCTTAAAAGATTAAAAATAGTCATCATATGATACAACAATTGCAATTCTAGGTATATACACAAGATAATTGAATGCAAATGTTTGTAAGTATGTTGTACAAGAATGTTTATAGCTGTATTATTCATAATAAACAAAATAAAAACAAATGTCTATCAACTGATGAATTGACAGATAAAATGTTGTATATCCACAACAAAGAATATTATTTAACACTAAAGTAGAAATTTCATAATGACAAATTCTATAACATGGGTGAAACTTAAAAATATTTTCTAAGATAAAGAAAGTAGTCATAAGAGATTGCATATTACAAAATCCCTTTTACATAAAATGTCTAGAATAATTAAAACTATAGCAGCAGAAGGAATATTGGTTGTTGCTAATGGGTGGGGCAGGGAATTGTGTGATGAGGTATGAGAAATGGAAGTCAGAGCTAGTGGTTACAGATTTCACTTAGGAAAGATGAATATACTTTGCAATTAGATTCTGATAATAGTTGCATAACCCTATAGATATATGAGGGAATAATAAATTATATCTTTTAAATCAGTGAATTACATGGCATCTGAATTACATCTCAGTGAAACTGAAAAATTAAGATTGTAATATTGATTTTATCATTCATCCAAGAATTATTTGAAAGGAGGGAGGTCAAGATGGTGGAGAAGTAGCAGGCTGAGACTACTAGAGCTAGCAGGAGATCAGCTAGATAGCTTATCTAAAGATTGCAAACACCTACAAATCCATTAGCAGATCGAAGAGAAGAACAGCAATTCTAGAAACAGAAAAACAACCACTTTCTGAAAGGTAGGACTGGCAAAGAAGAGAATCCAAAGCAACGGAAATATAGACCCCGGGAGGAGGGGCCGGCAACCAGCAAGCGGCGGAGCAACAGAGTACAAAATCGGGACTTTTAAAAGTCTGTTCCGCTGAAGGATATTGCTCCAGAGGCTAAACCGGGGTGAAGCCCATGTGGCCTCAGGTCCCGCAGGGTCACAGAAGGATCGGAGGTGTCTGAGTGTCGCAGAGCTCGCAGGTATTGGAAAGGGGAAGCCGGCTACAGAGATGGAGCTGACAGTGAGCTCACAGCTCGGGGTTGCCTTGAACTGGTCGCAGGCTGGGTGGGCTTGAACCGGTCGCAGGCTCGGTGGGCTCGGAGCATGGCCGGAGGTCAGGAAGACGGTAGTTGCTGGGCGTTGTTCTCTGAGGGCGCACTGAGGAGTGGGGCCCCGGGCTCTCGGCTCCTCCGGGCCGGAGACCAGGAGGCCGCCATTTGTATTCCCATCCTCCGGAACTCTATGGAAAGCGCTCAGGGAACAAAAGCTCCTGAAAGCAAACCCTAGCAGATTACTCAGCCCGGCCCCTGGTAAGGGCAGTGCAATTCCGCCTGGGGCAAAGACACTTGAGAATCACTACACCAGGCCCCTCCCCCCGAAGATCAACAAGAAATCCAGCCAAGACCAAGTTCACCTACCAAGGAGTGCAGTTTCAATACCAGGGACAGCAGCAGAATTCCAGAGGGGAGAGAGAAAAGCACGGAACTCATAACTTTCTCCCTATGATTCTTTAGTCTTGGAGTTAATTTAATTTTTTTTCTTTTTCATTTTTTTTCTCTTCTTCTGCTAAAATTTTTTTAACTTTTACCCTTTTCTTTTTTTAACGTTTCTTAACTAATTTATCTAATATATATATATTATACTTTTTTTATTCGTTCTTTTTTTAATTTCTTCTTTCTTTTTTTTTCTTTCTTTCTTTCTTTCTGAACCTCTTTTTTTTATTATTATTTTTTTTAATTTCCAGCATAACAGTATTCATTATTTTTGCACCACACCCCCTGCTCCATGCAATCCGTGCCCTCTATAATACCCACCACCTGGTACCCCAACCTCCCACCCCCCGTCCCTTCAAAACCCTCAGATTGTTTTTTCAGAGTCCATAGTCTCTCATGGTTCACCTCCCCTTCCAATTTCCCCCAACTCCCTTCTCCACTCTAAGTCCCCATGTCCTCCATGCTATTTGTTATGCTCCACAAATAAGTGAAACCATATGATAATTGACTCTCTCTGCTTGACTTATTTCACTCAGCATAATCTCTTCCAGTCCCGTCCATGTTGCTACAAAAGTTGGGTATTCATCCTTTCTGATGGAGGCATAATATTCTATCCCCAGGGGTAGAGGTCTGTGAATCACCAGGTTTACACACTTCACAGCACTCACCAAAGCACATACCCTCCCCAATGTCCATAATCCCACCCCCTTCTCCCAAACCCCCTCCCCCCAGCAACCCTCAGTTTGTTTTGTGAGATTAAAAGTCACTTATGGTTTGTCTCCCTCCCAATCCCATCTTGTTTCATTGATTCTTCTCCTACCCACTTAAGCCCCCATGTTGCGTCACCACTTCCTCATATCAGGGAGATCATATGATAGTTGTCTTTCTCTGCTTGACTTATTTCGCTAAGCATGATACGCTCTAGTTCCATCCATGTTGTCGCAAATGGCAAGATTTCATTTCTTTTGATGGCTGCATAGTATTCCATTGTGTATATATACCACATCTTCTTGATCCATTCATCTGTTGATGGACATCTAGGTTCTTTCCATAGTTTAGCTATTGTGGACATTGCTGCTATAAACATTCGGGTGCATGTGCCCCTTTGGATCACTACGTTTGTATCCTTAGGGTAAATACCCAATAGTGCAATTGCTGGGTCATAGGGCAGTTCTATTTTCAACATTTTGAGGAACCTCCATGCTGTTTTCCAGAGTGGCTGCACCAGCTTGCATTCCCACCAACAGTGTAGGAGGGTTCCCCTTTCTCCGCATCCTCGCCAGCATCTGTCATTTCCTGACTTGTTTATTTTAGCCATTCTGACTGGTGTGAGGTGATATCTCATTGTGGTTTTGATTTGTATTTCCCTGATGCCGAGTGATATGGAGCACTTTTTCATGTGTCTGTTGGCCATCTGGATGTCTTCTTTGCAGAAATGTCTGTTCATGTCCTCTGCCCATTTCTTGATTGGATTATTTGTTCTTTGGGTGTTGAGTTTGCTAAGTTCTTTATAGATTCTGGACACTAGTCCTTTATCTGATATGTCATTTGCAAATATCTTCTCCCATTCTGTCAGTTGTCTTTTGATTTTGTTAACTGTTTCCTTTGCTGTGCAAAAGCTTTTGATCTTGATGAAATCCCAATAGTTCATTTTTGCCCTTGCTTCCCTTGCCTTTTGCGTTGTTCCTAGGAAGATGTTGCTGCGGTTGAGGTCAAAGAGGTTGCTGCCTGTGTTCTCCTCAAGGATTTTGATGGATTCCTTTCGCACATTGAGGTCCTTCATCCATTTTGAGTCTATTTTTGTGTGTGGTGTAAGGAAATGGTCCAATTTCATTTTTCTGCATGTGGCTGTCCAATTTTCCCAGCACCATTTATTGAAGAGGCTGTCTTTTTTCCATTGGACATTCTTTCCTGCTTTGTCGAAGATTAGTTGACCATAGAGTTGAGGGTCTATTTCTGGGCTCTCTATTCTGTTCCATTGATCTATGTGTCTGTTTTTGTGCCAGTACCATGCTGTCTTGATGACGACAGCTTTGTAATAGAGCTTGAAGTCCGGAATTGTGATGCCACCAACGTTGGTTTTCTTTTTCAATATCCCTTTGGCTATTCGAGGTCTTTTCTGGTTCCATATAAATTTTAGCATTATTTGTTCCATTTCTTTGAAAAAGATGGATGGTACTTTGATAGGAATTGCATTAAATGTGTAGATTGCTTTAGGTAGCATACACATTTTCACAATATTTATTCTTCCAATCCAGGAGCATGGAACATTTTTCCATTTCTTTGTGTCTTCCTCAATTTCTTTCATGAGTACTTTATAGTTTTCTGAGTATAGATTCTGTGTCTCTTTGGTTAGGTTTATTCCTAGGTATCTTATGGTTTTGGGTGCAATTGTAAATGGGATTGACTCCTTAATTTCTCTTGCTTCTGTCTTGCTGTTGGTGTAGAAAAATGCAACTGATTTCTGTGCATTGATTTTATATCCTGACACTTTACTGAATTCCTGTATAAGTTCTAGCAGTTTTGGAGTGGAGTCTTTTGGGTTTTCCACATATAGTATCATATCATCTGCGAAGAGTGATAATTTGACTTCTTCTTTGCCGATTTGGATGCCTTTAATTTCCTTTTGTTGTCTGATTGCTGAGGCTAGGACCTCTAGTACTATGTTGAATAGCAGTGGTGATAATGGACATCCCTGCCGTGTTCCTGACCTTAGCAGAAAAGCTTTCAGTTTTTCTCCATTGAGAATGATATTTGCGGTGGGTTTTTCATAGATGGCTTTGATGATATTGAGGTATGTGCCCTCTATCCCTACACTTTGAAGAGTTTTGATCAGGAAGGGATGCTGTACTTTGTCAAATGCTTTTTCAGCATCTATTGAGAGTATCATATGGTTCTTGTTCTTTCTTTTATTGATGTGTTGTATCACATTGACTGATTTGCGGATGTTGAACCAACCTTGCAGCCCTGGAATAAATCCCACTTGGTCGTGGTGAATAATCTTTTTAATGTACTGTTGAATCCTATTGGCTAGTATTTTGTTGAGTATTTTCGCATCTGTGTTCATCAAGGATATCGGTCTATAGCTCTCCTTTTTGGTGGGATCCTTGTCTGGTTTTAGGATCAAGGTGATGCTGGCCTCATAAAATGAGTTTGGAAGTTTTCCTTCCATTTCTATTTTTTGGAACAGTTTCAGGAGAATAGGAATTAGTTCTTCTTTAAATGTTTGGTAGAATTCCCCAGGGAAGCCGTCTGGCCCTGGGCTTTGGTTTGTTTGGAGATTTTTAATGACTGTTTCAATCTCCTTACTGGTTATGGGTCTGTTCAGGCTTTCTATTTCTTCCTGGTTCAGTTGTGGTAGTTTATATGTTTCTAGAATGCATCCATTTCTTCCAGATTGTCAAATTTATTGGCGTAGAGTTGCTCATAGTATGTTCTTATAATAGTTTGTATTTCTTTGGTGTTAGTTGTGATCTCTCCTCTTTCATTCATGATTTTATTTATTTGGGTCCTTTCTCTTTTCTTTTTGATAAGTCGGGCCAGGGGTTTATCAATTTTATTAATTCTTTCAAAGAACCAGCTCCTAGTTTCGTTGATTTGTTCTATTGTTTTTTTGGTTTCTATTTCATTGATTTCTGCTCTGATCTTTATGATTTCTCTTCTCCTGCTGGGCTTAGGGTTTCTTTCTTGTTCTTTCTCCAGCTCCTTTAGGTGTAGGGTTAGGTTGTGTACCTGAGACCTTTCTTGTTTCTTGAGAAAGGCTTGTACCGCTATATATTTTCCTCTCAGGACTGCCTTTGTTGTGTCCCACAGATTTTGAACCGTTGTATTTTCATTATCATTTGTTTCCATGATTTTTTTCAATTCTTCTTTAATTTCCCGGTTGACCCATTCATTCTTTAGAAGGATGCTGTTTAGTCTCCATGTATTTGGGTTCTTTCCAAACTTCCTTTTGTGGTTGAGTTCTAGTTTTAGAGCATTGTGGTCTGAAAATATGCAGGGACTGATCCCAATCTTTTGATACCGGTTGAGTCCTGATTTAGGACCGAGGATGTGATCTATTCTGGAGAATGTTCCATGTGCACTAGAGAAGAATGTGTATTCTGTTGCTTTGGGATGAAATACTCTGAATATATCTGTGATGTCCATCTGGTCCAGTGTGTCGTTTAAGGCCTTTATTTCCTTGTTGATCTTTTGCTTGGATGATCTGTGCATTTCAGTGAGGGGAGTGTTAAAGTCCCCTACTATTATTGTATTATTGTTGATGTGTTTCTTTGATTTTGTTATTAATTGGTTTATATAGTTGGCTGCTCCCACGTTGGGGGCATAGATATTTAAAATTGTTAGATCTTCTTGTTGGACAGACCCTTTGAGTATGATATAGTGTCCTTCCTCATCTCTTATTATAGTCTTTGGCTTAAAATCTAATTGATCTGATATAAGGATTGCCACTCCTGCTTTCTTCTGATGTCCATTAGCATGGTAAATTCTTTTCCACCCCCTCACTTTAAATCTGGAGGTGTCTTCGGGCTTAAAATGAGTTTCTTGTAGGCAACATATAGATGGGTTTTGTTTTTTTTTTCCATTCTGATACCCTGTGTCTTTTGACAGGGGCATTTAGCCCATTAACATTCAGGGTAACTATTGAGAGATATGAATTTAGTGCCATTGTATTGCCTGTAAGGTGACTGTTACTGTATATGGTCTCTGTTCCTTTCTGATCTACCACTTGTAGGCTCTCTCTTTGCTTAGAGGACCCCTTTCAATATTTCCTGTAGAGCTGGTTTGGTATTTGCAAATTCTTTCAGTTTTTGTTTGTCCTGGAAGCTTTTAATCTCTCCTTCTATTTTCAATGATAGCCTAGCTGGATATAGTATTCTTGGCTGCATGTTTTTCTCGTTTAGTGCTCTGAAAATATCATGCCAGCTCTTTCTGGCCTGCCAGGTCTCTGTGGATAAGTCAGCTGCCAATCTAATATTTTTACCATTGTATGTTACAGACTTCTTTTCCCGGGCTGCTCTCAGGATTTTCTCTTTGTCATTAAGACTTGTAAATTTTACTATTAGGTGACGGGGTGTGGGCCTATTCCTATTGATTTTGAGGGGCGTTCTCTGAACCTCCTGAATTTTGATGCTCGTTCCCTTTGCCATATTGGGGAAATTCTCCCCAATAATTCTCTCCAGTATACCTTCTGCTCCCCTCTCTCTTTCTTCTTCTTCTGGAATCCCAATTATTCTAATGTTGTTTCGTCTTATGGTGTCACTTATCTCTCGAATTCTCCCCTCGTGGTCCAGTAGCTGTTTGTCCCTCTTTTGCTCAGCTTCTTTATTCTCTGTCATTTGGTCTTCTATATCACTAATTCTTTCTTCTGCCTCATTTATCCTAGCAGTGAGAGCCTCCATTTTTGATTGCACCTCATTAATAGCTTTTTTGATTTCAACTTGGTTAGATTTTAGTTCTTTTATTTCTCCAGAAAGGGCTTTTATATCTCTCGAGAGGGTTTCTCTAATATCTTCCATGCCTTTTTCGAGCCCGGCTAGAACCTTGAGAATTGTCATTCTGAACTCTAGATCTGACATATTACCAATGTCTGTATTGATTAGGTCCCTAGCCTTCGGTACTGCCTCTTGTTCTTTTTTTTGTGTTGAATTTTTCCGTCTTGTCATTTTGTCCAGATAAGAGTATATGAAGGGGCAAGTAAAATACTAAAAGGGTGGCAACAACCCCAGGAAAAAATGCTTTAACCAAATTAGAAGAGATCCAAAATCGTGAGGGGGGAGAAAGGGGATAAAAAGAGGTTCAAAAAGGAAGAAAGAAAAAAAAAAAAGAAAAAAGAAAAAAAAAAGAAAAAAGAAAAGAAAAGAATTAAAAAAAAAAAAAGGAAAACACCTAAGAAAAATGTAAAAAAGAAAAAATATATATATTAGATAAACTAGTAAAAAATCGTTAAAAAAGAAAAAGGTAACAGTTAAAAAAAAAAAAAATTTTACCCGAAGGCGAGGAAAAAAAAAAAAAATGAAAAAGAAAAAAATTAAATTAACTGCAAGACTAAAAAAAAATCACAGGGAAAAAGCCATGAGTTCCGTGCTTGGCTTTCTCCTCCTCTGGAATTCTGCTGCTCTCCTTGGTATTGAAACCGCACTCCTTGGTAGGTGAACTTGGTCTCGGCTGGATTTCTTGTTGATCTTCTGGGGGAGGGGCCTGTTGTAGTGATTCTCAAGTGTCTTTGCCCCAGGCGGAATTACACCGCCCTTACCCGGGGGGCCGGGGTGAGTAATCCGCTCGGGTTTGCTTTCAGGAGCTTTTGTTCCCTGAGCGCTTTCCATAGAGTTCCGGAGGATGGGAATACAAATGGCGGCCTCCTGGTCTCCGGCCCGGAGGAGCCGAGAGCCCAGGGCCGCACTCCTCAGTGCGCCCTCAGAGAACAGCGCCCAGTTACTCCCAGTTACTCCTGTCTGCCTGACGTCCGGCCGCGCTCCGAGCTCTCCGAGCCTGCGACCAGTTCAAGGTAACACCGAGCTGTGAGCTTACTGTCGGCTCTGTCTCTGTAGCCGGCTTTCCCGTTCCAATACCCGCAAGGTCTGCGACACTCAGACACCCCTGATCCTTCTGTGACCCTGCGGGACCTGAGGCCACGCTGAACCCGCGTGGGCTTCGCCCCGGTTTAGCCTCTGGAGCGATGTCCCTCAGCGGAACAGACTTTTAAAAGTCCTGATTTTGTGCACCGTTGCTCCGCCGCTTGCCGGGAGCCGGCCCCTCCCCCCGGGGTCTATCTTCCCGTCGCTTTGGATTCACTTCTCCGCCGGTCCTACCTTTCAGAAAGTGGTTGTTTTTCTGTTTCCAGAATTGCTGTTCTTTTCTATTCAATCTGCCGATGGATTTTCAGGTGTTTGCAATCTTTAGATAAGCTATCTAGCTGATCTCCGGCTAGCTGAAGCAGTCTCAGCCTGCTACTTCTCCGCCATCTTGACTCCCCTCTGAACCTCTTTTTATCCCCTTTCTCCCCACCTCATTATTTGGGATCTCTTCTGATTTGGTTAAAGCATATTTTCCTGGGGTTGTTACCACCCTTTTAGTATTTTACTTGCTCCTTCATATACTCTTATCTGGACAAAATGACAAGGCAGAAAAATTCACCACAAGAAAAAGAACAAGAGGCAGTACCGAAGTCTAGGGACCTAATCAATACAGACATTGGTAATATGTCAGATCTAGAGTTCAGAATGACAATTCTCAATGTTCTAGCCAGGCTCAAAAAAGGCATGGAAGATATTAGAGAAAGCCTCTCGGGAGATAGAAAAGCCCTTTCTGGAGAAATGAACTAAAATCTAACCAAGTTGAAATCAAAAAAGCTATTAATGAGGTGCAATCAAAAATGGAGGCTTTCACTGCTAGGATAAATGAGGCAGAAGAAAGAATCAGCAATATAGAAGAGCAAATGACAGAGAATAAAGAAGCTGAGCAAAAGAGGGACAAACAGCTACTGGACCATGAGGGGAGAATTTGAGAGATAAGGGACACCATAAGATGAAACAACATTAGAATAATTGGGATTCCAGAAGAAGAAGAGAGAGAGAGGGGAGCAGAAGGTATACTGGAGAGAATTATTGGGGAGAATTTCCCCAATATGGCAAAAGGAACAGGCATAAAAGTTCAGGAGGTTCAGAGAATGCCCCTCAAAATCAATAAGAATAGGCCTACACCCCGTCACCTAATAGTAAAATTTACAAGTCTTAATGACAAAGAGAAAATCCTGAAATCAGCCCGGGGAAAAGAAGTATGTAACATACAATGGTAAAAATATTAGATTGGCAGCAGACTTATCCACAGAGACCTGGCAGGCCAGAAAGAGCTGGCATGATATATTCAGAGCACTAAATGAGAAAAACATGCAGCCACAAATACTATATCCAGCTAGGCTATCATTGAAAATAGAAGGAGAGATTAAAAGCTTCCAGGACAAACAAAAACTGAAAGAATTTGCAAACACCAAACCAGCTCTACAGGAAATATTGAAAGGGGTCCTCTAAGCAAAGAGAGAGCCTATAAGTGGTAGATCAGAAAGGAACAGAGACCATATACAGTAACAGTCACCTTACAGGCAATACAATGGCACTAAATTCATATCTCTCAATAGTTACCCTGAATGTTAATGGGCTAAATGCCCCAATCAAAAGACACAGGGTATCAGAATGGAAAAAAAAAACAAAACCCATCTATATGTTGCCTACAAGAAACTCATTTTAAGCCCGAAGACACCTCCAGATTTAAAGTGAGGGGGTGGAAAAGAATTTACCATGCTAATGGACATCAGAAGAAAGCAGGAGTGGCAATCCTTATATCAGATCAATTAGATTTTAAGCCAAAGACTATAATAAGAGATGAGGAAGGACACTATATCATACTCAAAGGGTCTGTCCAACAAGAAGATCTAACAATTTTAAATATCTATGCCCCCAACGTGGGAGCAGCCAACTATATAAACCAATTAATAACAAAATCAAAAAAACACATCAACAATAATACAATAATAGTAGGGGACTTTAACACTCCTCTCACTGAAATGGACAGATCATCTAATCAAAAGATCAACAAGGAAATAAAGGCCTTAAATGACACACTGGACCAGATGGACATCGCAGATATATTCAGAACATTTCATCCCAAAGCAACAGAATACACATTCTTCTCTAGTGCACATGGAACATTCTCCAGAATAGATCACATCCTCGATCCTAAATCAGGACTGAACTGGTATCAAAAGATTGGAATCATTCCCTGCATACTTTCAGACCACAATGCTCTGAAGCTAGAACTCAACCACAAGAGGAAGTTTGGAAAGAACCCAAATACATGGAGACTAAACAGCATCCTTCTAAAGAATGAATGGGTCAACCAGGAAATTAAAGAAGAATTGAAAAAAATAATGGAAACAAATGATAATGAAAACACAATGGTTCAAAATCTGTGGGACACAACAAAGGCAGTCCTGAGAGGAAAATATATTGCGGTACAAGCCTTTCGCAAGAAACAAGAAAGGTCTCAGGTACATAACCTAACCCTATACCTAAAGGAGCTGGAGAAAGAACAAGAAAGAAACCCTAAACCCAGCAGAAGAAGAGAAATCATAAAGATCAGAGCAGAAATCAATGAAATAGAAACCAAAAAAACAATAGAACAAATCAATGAAACTAGGAGCTGGTTCTTTGAAAGAATTAATAAAATTGATAAACCCCTAGCCAGACTTATCAAAAAGAAAAGAGAAAGGACCCAAACAAGTAAAATCATGAATGAAAGTGGAGAGATCACAACTAACACCAAAGAAATACAGACAATTTTAAGAACATACTATAAGCAACTCTACGCCAACAGATTTGACAATCTGGAAGAAATGGATGCATTCCCTAGAAACATATAAACTACCACAACTGAACCAGGAAGAAATAGAAAACCTGAACAGACCCATAACCAGTAAGGAGATTGAAACAGTCATTAAAAATCTCCAAACAAACAAAAGCCCAGGGCCCGATGGCTTCCTGGGGGAATTCTACCAAACATTTAAAGAACTAATTCCTATTCTCCTGAAACTGTTCCAAAAAATAGAAATGGAAGGAAAACTTCCAAACTCATTTTATGAGGCCAGCATCACCTTGATCCCAAAACTAGACAAGGATCCCATCAAAAAAGGAGAGCTATAGACCAATATCCTCGATGAACACAGATGCAAAAATTCTCACCAAAATACTAGCCAATAGGATTCAACAGTACATTAAAAGGATTATTCACCACGACCAAGTGGGATTTATTCCAGGGCTGCAAGGTTGGTTCAACATCTGCAAATCAGTCAATGTGATACAACACATCAATAAAAGAAAGAACAAGAACCATATGATACTCTCAATAGATGCTGAAAAAGCATTTGACAAAGTGCATCATCCCTTCCTCATCAAAACTCTTCAAAGTGTAGGGATAGAGAGCACATACCTCAATATCATCAAAGCCATCTATGAAAAACCCACCGCAAATATCATTCTCAATGGAGAAAAACTGAAAGCTTTTCTGCTAAGGTCAGGAAAACAGCAGGGATGTCCATTATCACCACTGCTATTCAACATAGTACTCGAAGTCCTAGCCTCAGTAATCAGACAACGAAAAGAAATTAAAGGCATCCAAATAGGCAAAGAAAAAGTCAAACTATCACTCTTCACAGATGATATGATACTATATGTGGAAAACCCAAAAGACTCCACTCCAAAACTGCTAGAATTTGTACAGGAATTCAGTAAAGTGTCAGGATATGAAATCAATGCACAGAAATCAGTTGCATTTCTCTACACCAACAACAAGACAGAAGAAAGAGAAATTAAGGAGTCAATCCCATTTATAATTGCACCCCAAACCATAAGATACCTAGGAATAAACCTAATCAAAGAGGCTAAGAATCTATACTCAGAAAACTATAAAGTACTCATGAAAGAAATTGAGGAAGACACAAAGAAATGGAAAAATGTTCCATGCTCCTGGATTGGAAAAATAAATATTGTGAAAATGTCTATGCTACCTAAAGCAATCTAAACATTTAATGCAATTCTTATGAAAGTACCATCCATATTTTTCAAAGAAATGGAACACATAATCCTGCAATTTATAGAACCAGAAAAGACCTCAAATAGCCAAAGGAATATTGAAAAAGAAAGCCAAAGTTGATGGCATCACAATTCCGGACTTCAAGCTCTATTATAAAGCTGTCATCATCAAGACAGCATGGTACTGGCACAAAAACAGACACCTATATCAATGGAACAGAATAGAAAGCCCAGAAATAGACCCTCAAATCTATGGTCAACTAATCTTTGACAAAGCAGGAAAGAATGTCCAATGGAAAAAAGACAGCCTCTTTAACAAATGGTGTTGGGAAAATTGGACAGCCACATGCAGAAAAATGAAATTGGACCATTTCCTTACACCACACATGAAAATAGACTCAAAATGGATGAAGGACCTCAATGTGCGAAAGGAATCCAGCAAAATCCTTGAGGAGAACACAGGCAGCAACCTCTTCGACCTCAGCCGCAGCAACATCTTCCTAGGAACATCACCAAAGGCAAAGGAAGCAAGGGCAAAAATGAACTATTGGGATTTTATCAAGATCAAAAGCTTTTGCACCGCAAAGGAAACAGTTAACAAAACCAAACGGCAACTGACAGAATGGGAGAAGATATTTGCAAACGATGTATCAGGTAAAGGGCTAGTGTCCAAAATCTATAAAGAACTTAACAAACTCAACACTCAAAGAACAAATGATCCAATCAAGAAATGGGCAGAGGACATGAACAGACATTTCTGCAAAGAAGACATCCAGATGGCAAACAGACACATGAAAAAGTGCTCCACATCACTTGGCATCAGGGAAATACAAATCAAAACCTCAATGAGATACCACCTCACACCAGTCAGAATGGCTATAATTAACAAGTCAGGAAATGACAGATGCTGGCGAGGATGCGGAGAAAGGGGAACCCTCCTACACTCTTGGTGGGAATGCAAGCTGGTGCAACCGCTCTGGAAAACAGCATGGAGGTTCCTCAAAATGTTGAAAATAGAACTACCCTATGACCCAGCAATTGCACTACTGGGTATTTACCCTAAAGATACAAACAGTGATTTGAAGGGGCACGTGCACCCGAATGTTTATAGCAGTAATGTCCAAATAGCCAAACTATGGAAAGAACCTAGATGTCCATCAACAGATGAATGGATAAAGAAGAGGTGGTATATATACACAATGGAATACTATGCAGCCATCAAAATAAATGAAATCTTGCCATTTGTGACAACATGGATGGAACTAGAGCTTATCATGCTTAACGAAATGAGTCAAGCGGAGAAAGACAACTATCATATGATCTCCCTGATATGAGAAAGTGGTGATGCAATATGGGGGCTTAAGTGGATAGGAGAAGAATAAATGAAACAAGATGGGATTGGGAGGGAGACAAACCATAAGTGACTCTTAATCTCACAAAACAAACTGAAGGTTGCTGCAGGGAGGGGGGTTGGAGAAAGGGGGTGGGGTTTTGGACACTGGGGAGGGTATGTGCTTTGGTGAGTGCTGTGAAGTGTGTAAACCTGGTGATTCACAGACCTGTACCCCTGGGGATGAAAATATATTATATGTTTATAAAAAAAAAAAGAATTATTTGAAAGACTTGTTTGTTGTTTGGTTGTTTGATTGTTTTTTTGTTTATTTGTTTGATTTAGCTTTAAAATTATGATTATTTTATTATTTATTCCTAGGATTATATTGTTTTCTGGTCAAATGATATCATGTTCACTTCTTCCATTCTTTTTTTTTTTTTTTTAAGATTTTATTTATTTGTCAGAGAGAGAGAGGGAGAGTGAGCGAGCACAGGCAGACAGAATGGCAGGCAGAGACAGAGGGAGAAGCAGGCTCCCCACCGAGCAAGGAGCCTGATGTGGAACTCGATCTTCGGACACTGGGGACCTGAGCCAAAGGCAGCTGCTTAACCAACTGAGCCACCCAGGCGTCCCATCACTTCTTCCATTCTTCATTGAGATTTTTCATGATTATTTATTTAGGCTTCAAACATGGTTGATTTTTGTTTCACAAACATTTGATTATAACATGCATTCTTTTTATATGATAAATATTTGGACACATATTTGTAGATCAGTAGATCTCACAATCAATGTCATAATACCCAAATCACACTTTCATAAACCCTGATTACATAGGCCTTGTTGGGTTTGGCCTCTACCATTTACATGAAATACCTTGGTAATACAAAGGCAACATAGATTTTGAGACTTACTCTATTAGGTCAATTTTATTAACAGCATTTTGTACAATATGTCCCTTTTTTTTTTTTTTTTTTTTTTTTTTTTTTTTTTTGTATATTCGGTCTATGAATCACCAAGAAAAAGTTATGTTAAATTTTCTCTCTCCTGTCTTGTTTGGTGGGAGACTTTCCTCTGAGTATATTTTATGAAACTCTTAGTTGGGACGGGCTCTTTCAGATTGGGGCTCACCTTGTTCTACAGGAGATGCTTTCCAAGACTTGATTTCATTCTCTGCCTTCAGGTAAAAGGGTGAATTGGGTGTGATTCCCAATGGCGCCATAGTTTTTGGTTAGTGTTTAATTTACGTTTGGGCGTGCACAGCTGACTATGGTCTGTACTTTCACAATGTGCTTGACTCTTAATCCCAGCCATTTTCTTGAACACCAGAAAAAGTGTCATTTGGCCCCACAACTTACTTTATTCTCCATGAGTAATAGCCTTTGCCAGTTTTCAGCATGATAGCAGATTTAATCCTTTTCATCCACACAATTTACCCACATCTCCAGCTATGCTGTTATTTAATATTGTTGAAATATGAATGATTTCCCCCCATTTAATTCTAAAAACACTTGATTGGGGTCAAGAGTTTCAAAAGTGTTTTACTTTTGTAACTAACTTTCATTTTGGTTGAAATCAGATTCTTAAAATTAAGGTTCTCTGGCTCCTTTTATTTGGAGTTACAGTATGTGGTTTGAAAATTCCTGAGTTCGGTTAGAATTTGATTCATTATTTTGATCTTTTCCTCTCATTTTGTAAGCATTAAGAAGTAAACATCGTAGATCAAATGTATTTTTGTTAAGTCATTGTTATTTAAAGTATTGATATTTTTTACTTCTTTTTGTTTAGATGTTAAATTTGGATGGGATTCAGAAAGAGGAGTTTCAGATGAAAATGAGATAAAAACAATAGTTTTGAAGAAAACGTTCTCTGCTTGTTCATATAATGTAACATACATGCTTGGGGGCATTGAGATATTATACAGAGGACTCTCATCAGGACCTTGTAGTATAGGGGGGAAGAGGGAGA
The DNA here is from genome assembly GCF_009829155.1 of Mustela erminea. Taxonomy (NCBI): domain Eukaryota; kingdom Metazoa; phylum Chordata; class Mammalia; order Carnivora; family Mustelidae; genus Mustela; species Mustela erminea. The sequence continues at coordinate 94,389,920 of NC_045617.1, forward strand.
AGTGAATGTTAGAATCTCCATCCAGCAGTTTAATAGAATGAGCATCTTGGGAGATGCGACTAGAAGCAGGGAAACTGACAAGAAGTCATTTATTACGAATATTATTACAGTAATCTAAGCATGATCTCAGAAAGAGATGCAGAATCCAGAGATACTAAGAAGGTAGAATTGTCAACTCTTGGTGGTCAATTGTATTTGAGGAATTTGAGGAGAAAACAAGACAGAGGCACAAGATATGATTCTCAGTGCTCTACCTGGGCAACTGGACAGACAGTAAAAAAGACGGAGTAGGCTTATAGCCTCAGAAGGCATTTGAGACATCCAGAAGAGTTTTAAATTAACTTGATTGAACTTTTTGTTGCAAGTCAGATATCTGTACTATATATTATAGATGAGTACACTTTTTAATTGAATCAAATTACCATTTTTGGCCTTTGAGGCAAGAGGAAACAACAAAGCCTGCCTTCTGCCTTCCGCAGTTTTCTGTGCCCAAAACTGAAAACGAAGAGACAAAGCATTGTCTATAGTTGAAGTGAGGAAACCCTGGCCTCAGTGACCCTCACACTGCAGCAATAGGGAAATGATTTAAAAGTTCTTTGTGGAAATGTTGATTTGCAATGTAGAGCTAATAAAGATGGACTAAATTATCCCCATATGTTCTATAAAACAGTCATTCATAACCCCAGAATTCCTTAATTGTGTATACTTGGAAGACAGTCAGTGCTATTTTTACCCATTGATGCATTTTCCCCCCTCTTCATTGTGATTCATTGTGTGCTTTCCTTGGAGCAAATATAATTTGAGATTGAAATAGCCCCATTGGGAATGCTCACATTAAGCATGAGCTATTTTTTGATGCAGACTATCTGTTATAACTTAAGTACAGTAGCAGTTTTATGATCTTCGCAGGCTGAGGGAGGCAGAGGACTTATCAGGAAGGACAGTCACACAGGTAGACTAAAGCCTTGTAATTCAGTAAGGCTGGATGGAGTCCCCAGAAGGAAGATCTTTTATGTTTCTGCTTTAGCTGTAGAAAAACCACTCATTCATTGTGGATAAACATGCCATGAACAGTCTAAGATGTCGTTTCCCCTCTCCTCACTTACTTAAATTATATAAAGGCTCCAACTTAAGCATAGTTTACTCTCTGAAACATACCCTTTTATTCTCAAGTCAGATTGATGTGTCTCTGCCCTTGACTCAACATTTAGTATCTGCCTCTCTCATTTAGTCTTTGGCAAATGCTGCCTTGTATTGGTGTTACTTTTTTTTTCTTTTTAATTTTTGAATGTGTTATGTATGTTCCTTAGGTTTCCTTCATGTAATTTTATATCACTAGGACTCTAGGATCTCAGTTGCCTACTAAGTTACCATACCCAATGTGATACTGATATGTACCTATTGTTACAATATCATATGGATTATTTTTACTACCCTAAAAACCCTGTGCTCCACCCATTCTTCTCTCTCTTCCAGCCCCTGGCAATCACTGGTCTTTTATGCTGTCTTTATATAAAGTTTTGCCTTTTCCAGAATGTTACATACTTGGCATTGTATAGTATATAGCATATTCAGATTGGTTTCTTCATTTAGTTATATGCATATAAGTTTCCTCTATGTGTTTTTATAGTTTGATAGTTCATTTCTTTTCATCATGAAATAATATTCCATTATCTTGATGTACCAGCATTGATTTGTCCATTCACCTACTGAAGGATATTTTGGTTGCTTCCTAGTTTTGACAATTATGAATAAAGCTGCTATAAATACTCGTGTGCAGGTTTTTGTGTGGACATAAGATTTCGCTTCCTTTGGGTAAATACCAAGGAGCATAATTGCTAGATCATATGTTAAGGCTATGTTTAGTTTTACAATAAAGGTTTGTTGGTTTTTCAGGGAATGAAACTGTGTACAAGGAGAGGTGGCTGAGGTTTTTGTTATTTTTGTTACTCAGCCTTTAATAGTATTTAATTAAATTAGTATATTTTACTTTTGTTAAGAAAATTTTTTTTAAAGATTTTATTTATTTGACAGACAGAGATCACAAGTAGGCAGAGAGGCAGGCAGAGAGAGAGGGGGAAGCAGGCTCCCTGCTGAGCAGAGAGCCTGATGTGGAACTCGATCCCAGGACCCTGGGAACATGACCTGAACCGAAGGCAGAGGCTTTAATCCATTGAGCCACTCAGGTGCCCCTACTTTTGTTAAGAAATTTTTAAAGTAAAAATATGAATATACAATAAACACATGTCAAATATTTTATTTAACTAATTTATTTAGCTAATTAATTTAACTAATGGAGCAGTCAAAGAAATACACGTTATAAGTAATAAGGATGCTGAAGTAAATTTATGAAGGAGTAGAAAACTAGGCTGCCTCCAGGGCAATATCAATTGCATTCTATCTGTCGCAAGTCTTGTGTGTGTATGTATTTGCATTCTTATCAGTTTTCTGCAACCAATAAAGTAGTGAATTAGAGCAAAGACAAGAAAATGTCGAGGTATCTTGAAAGAGTGCACAAAGCATGACAGGCAGTAATATGCAAATTTAGAATAAAAAGAAAAAAAATTCAACGGGATAGAATGGAAAAAATGATACATTTTCCAGTTTCAACACATTTAAAAACACTTTTGAGGGGTCCTTGGGTGACTTAGTTAAGTGTCTGCCTTCTGCTCAGGTCCTGATCCCAGGGTCCTGGGATGGAGCCCAGCATTGGGCTCCCTGCTCAGTGGAGAGTATGCTTCTCCCTCTACCTTTCCCCCTGCTCCTGATCTCTCTCTCTCTCTCTCCCCCTCTCTTCCTCGACCCCTCTCAAATAAATAAATAAATAAAATATTTTTAAAAAACCACTTAGGAAGGAATAATAGTAAGTATGCAGGTTGTGCATGATGGGGATTTGAAAACTTACCAATAGAAATAAAACACGTTAAGTAAATGAAGATAGATACCATCTACTGGAAATGAAGACTAAACTGTGTAAAGAACTATTCTTTCTAAATGAATTTTCTTTTAATGTGATCCAGACCAATGCCAAATATAACCTTTAGTTAGCATTATGAAATTGAAGTTTAATTGTAAGAATAAACAAAGAAGGGGCCCTTGGGTGGCTCAGTCAGTTGTGTCCAACTCTTGATTTCAGCTCAGGTCATGATCTCAGAGTTATGGGATCAAGCCCTGCATTGGGCTCCAGGCTCAGCTCAGAATCTTCTTGGGATTCTTTCTCTCCTTCTCCCCCTGCCCCTCTGCTACTTCCCCACCACAGCTCATACTTTCTTTCTTTCTAAATAAACAAATAAAATCTTAAAAAAAAAAAAAAAGAATAAATGGAGAAAAACACTGGAAAGTTTTATAAAGAAAAAACTGAAAGGGAAATTGCAGCATTCAACCATAAAATGACATAGTCTATGGTAATTAAAGCACATGGCACTGTTGGGAAATAAAATAGGATATTGGAAAAAATACCAAGTACAGAGCTAAGTAAATATTTAGCATAAAAATAGACATGACATTGAAAAGACAATTAAAGACTATACTAGTAAATAAAAATTTCAGAGATAATTGGTTAATTATTTGGGAAAATAAGTTAGATTCTAAGGAATTCAGCTCCTAGCCAGAGACATGCCTGTGTTCTTGCAGGCCAGACCACAGGGAATTACAAAGGCTTTACCTGGCAGGCTTGCAGGGGGGAAGCGGTCCTCTGCACTGCAGTCTCTGAAGCAGGGGCAGCAAGGACTCAGAGGCCCCCTGCTGGCTGTGCTTTCGGGTGTAGTATCTTTCATAGCCCAGTATTTCCATTTGGAGGCCTCTCTAGGCGGTCCTCTGGAGAGGCCTTCGTTTTCTGTAGGGAGAAGTGGAACAGGAGGGAACCAGCACTTTCTGTTATATGACTTCTTGGTCACACTATCACAGTAAGTGATCACAGACTTGACTATCACTCTTGGTTAGGCTTGTTGTCTTAATTGACTACTCTCATACCTCATGATTCAGCTCTCAGCTCAGCTCAACTTTTGAGACCTCCATCATTCTTACTCTCTATAAAATTAAATCTGAGAAGAGGAAGATAGAAATAAAGAAAATAAAATAAAAGTTAATAATAAAATAAAAATAAATAAAAATAAAATAAATAAAATTTTAATTTTATTAAAATTCTTCTTATTTTAATAAGAATAAAAATAAAATTAAAAATTTTATATCCAAATATAAAATTAAAAGGCATGTAAGTATTTTTTGAGGCATATAGATACATTTTATTAAGAAGTATTATGAAAATATAAAGATATTTTGCAGCCAGTAAGGGAATAATTAGCATAGCATATGGCCAAAACCATTGCCCATAATAAAATACAAAGTGTAAATGGCCAGTATACCCGCGAAAATGCTTATTGTCTCGTTGGATGGAACAAACATCAATTTGTAAGACAAGTGTAAGGCACTGCACCAGCTGGGGTCTTGAGTACCCAGGAGTCTCAGGGAACACTACTGGGGAGTCAGAGGGGTGGTGCTAGGGAGTCAGAGGGGCGGTGCTAGTGAGTTTGAGGGGCGGTGCTAGGGCAGGGTCTGTGCCCCCAGGGATAAGGAGGAGAGTATTCTGACTGCCCCAGGACCAGGCCTTCCCTGGAAAACCTAAGAAAGCCCTGGCCTCCCACCCCCAGACCCACATAGGGGTTTAGAGGAAGAGGAGCTAAGTAAAACATTAGTTGATTTTTTTCTAAATTTTGTTACTGGTTTCAACATTCATTGAGAACATAGATAACATACTATTTTCTTTGAAATTCCTGAAGATTTGGCTTGTGGTCTACAAAATGGTTAATTTTTTATATAGTTCCTGGGTACTTAGAGACAATAAGAAGTTTCTTTAGAGGGAGGTCAATATTTCTCTGCGTATAAATTTGATAAAACTTATTAACTGTGTTATTCAAATATTATGTGATCGGCTTATTTTTTTCAGCTAGATAAATTTTTAATAAGCAATATCAAACTTATACTTATTTGTTCATATATATTTCCCATAATACTGTTAATGCTTTTAAATATTTAGATACATATTATGAGTATATATAATAACATATTAAGTAATCCATTAAATATGTATACAGTGATTCCTATGTTCCAAAAGCCCTTCTAATAGTTTATAATTAATTCATGTAAACCTTGTAGCAACCCTATGAGTTAGTCTATTTTTAGGCTTAATACCTCAACTTTTCTCGTACTCATTATCAGTTGTTTTCATTATCCATTTCTAGGCTATTATAAAAGAACAAATAAACATCTGGAATGCTGATAAAATCAAGAAAATTGAAAATATTATTGGTATGGAGGTACCACATACACTCTACATTTTAGCACCACAGTAACTTAGTTCTTACTGTCTTCTGTCCTGTCCAGGTATTGGCAGAGATGGTGCAGTTTCATTAAAACAAGAATTAAAAAAATAAAGCAATTTCTAATGTATTTCAGGATTCTCTTATAAATTTCCTGTATGTTAGCTCATTGCAGAGTCAGCATTCTATTTATCTGTATTTCTTTAAAACCAGAGAACCACTTTTTTTTTTTTTTGGTGAGATTTTATTTGACGGAGAGAGAGATATCACAAGCAGGGGAAGCAGGAGAGGGAGAAGTAGGGAGTCCAGTGAGGGACTTGACTTGAGCCCAAGGCAGATACTTAACCTACTGAGTCACCCAGGTGCCCCCTACGCAACAACTCTTAAAGAAGAGTTGAGTGGACACTTGATAGGCCAAGATATCATTTCTTTGCTTTGTTTCAGAGCAGCCACTTCATAAACTAACTCTTTAGAGATTTTGGCTAAGATTATCAGGACAAGCAAACATTTCTAAATGTTATAAACAGAAATCAATTTTCTTCCAGAAATTCTCGTTTTTGAAAATATTATTCTATTAAAACAAAGTTTAATTTTCCTAACTCTTTAAAAATAAACAAATACAAATACCAAATACTTACACAATAATTCCATGGGTTAAATGAGTTTTAGGAAGTAATTTAATTATGTAATTCCTTGTTTTATGTGGAAAGGTAATTCAAATGCCCTTTGAAAATCACTTCCTAACAAACAAAATACTTTGGAAATGCAAACTGTAGCATGTCACTGAGGTTTTGGGAAGATTTTCTAATTTACAATGCATGAAAAATGTTGTGTTGTCATTATTAATACTTTCAATTAATTTATAGTAATTAACATTCATTTACAGATAATGCACATTGGAGATGAAATAGATATTTGAGCCTAATTTGAGATTAGGTTCAATTGTGACCTAATCTCATAGTATTTGGCAAGTGACTCAATAATTGAAACATTAATTTTCTAATTTTCCTTTCCTTTTTTATTTTTTGGGGAGGGGCGGAGGGACAGGGAGAGGGAGAGAGAGGATTGTGAGGAGGCTCCACACCCAGCACAGAGCCTGACATGGAGCTTGATCTCACTACCCTGAGATCATGACCTGAGCTGAAATCAAGCTGGATGCTTGACCCACTGAGCCACCCAGGTGCCCCTGAAAGGTTAATTTTCTTATCAGTAAAATATGGATAATAATTCAGATCTATTCTGATGTATTTCAATTTTTACAGTTAAAATCTAATATAATGGATATAATCATGGAATACGTGTTTGTGTGCACATGTGATGAGGTAACAAGGTAAACAACTGAAAACACAATTGGTTGTTTAAGGTATGTGATCATGCTCTTGGACTGTAAACATGTTACTACACAGACACTTACTTGTAATTGCGTTTCTTCTGTGATATGTATTGGTAGGAATGTCCATAGTACAGATTTAGTAGCAATTTGTGTGATCTTGAAACAATGTTTCTAGTTGGTAAGGAATCTTGACTACCTTGCTATCTCCTCCAAAATGAAGAAGGAACTTAGGGAAAAGTAGGAATATGGAAGCAGCAACCAATAATTTGTCTCCCAATTACTTAACCTGTCACACTCTTTTAATGTATTTATATGGCAAGATGAGCATTACGTCTTCCATTATGAAGTTTACATTTTTTTCTCATAAAAATATCCCCTTTTATCATATTCCTTTTTAATTTGCATTCCAAATAAACTATATTTATCATGAAATTCAGGGAATCAAAACTTCACAATTTCTACCTATCTATCTACTACTATGAGAAAAAAAAATCTGGGCAGGTAGGTCAAATCCCAGGTCTTAAAGCAGAAAAGTCAATGCAGGTGCCCCTTTATATCTCTGTCACTGAATATGCCTCCATTCTGTTGTCAGTTTTTATCAACATTAATAATGTTGATAAAAAACCCCCAACAGTCTTCTTATTTTTGCAGTATCTAGGTTAGTAAGTCTTGCCTGTTTCAATGCAGTCTGTGCCTAATCTCTAGAAAAGGCAAGGAAATGCAGAAATATTGATACATAAAATGCAGCTGCAGCAATGTATTTATAGTACCATCAATTCTCCTTATTTCAGGTAGTTAAGTCTGTAGAGTTGCTGTGAACACTGAATTAGGGTACTAACCCATTGCTCCTAGAACAAATAAAGGGTTAGGTATCTGTGAGCTTATTGACACATTTTTGTTAACCAATCAATGCATAACTTTGTTTTATATGTGTTTCTGTTTAAAGACTTATTTAATTGGTACTGATTCATTAATGTTAAACACACAGCCTATAGTACAATGCCTAACTACAGTCCATCTAATACACATTAGTTGAAGCTTATATAATGTACATTAGGCAGTAAGGTACATCCCAGCCTTCTTGAGATTAGAAACACTAGACAGCCCTATACTTTGGGGACATTTTAAACTGCCAAATTAAAAGTACAAAAATGTAAAAAAATGTGACACTAAGTAGACCACAAAACGGACATCATGTAAAACAGACATCTGGTTACAGTATGAAAGCTAAAATAAGACAGAGCACCACCCTGTTGGAATTCAGCAGGGGACATACCTCTCGGGTGACGGAGAATCTTTCCAGCTCCATGTGTGTCTGTGAATGACTCTAAAATCACTTCTAATATTGATTTGGGGATTACAGATACATTTTAGATACCCGGTGAATTTGCGAATATGGAACCTACAACAAACGAGGCTCAGCGGTATCTGGATAATTAACGGGGAGGCTGAGATTCCCTGAGTGAATCTGGAAGCTCAACTACAGTTAATATTTGGTTTAATCTCACAGTTTTTCTCAAGTCCAGATATAAGGAAAGGTTGGAACTCTAAGTTGCTTTTCAGGTACTATTTCTGAGCATTCAAGAGGAATCTTGAGTTGCTCTTCCAGGGTCAGGCTAAGGTGTCCAGGAGAGAAGAAATGAGCTCAAGTCGTACATTTATCTCTGAAAGAGAATATGGTTTAGAAGGGGCATGGTGAAGGTGGAGAAGGGGAAGATAATAAACTCATCCAAAGAGGATGGTTACCTGACAGCATTAAGTGAATTGCCATAGGGCAATTATGATCAAAGTACTTGTCCTTCCTTCCTCCTTCCCTTCCCCCTTCCCTTCCATCCTCTTTTTCATCGCCCCTCCCTCTTCTCTTTTTCTTTTTTCTTGGATGTGATGCCTTTTGTTTTCTGATTTATTTTTTTTTATTTTATTTATTTATTTTTTTTGTCCACTACAAGATGGTAATTAGATATCTGCAGGGAGCTTGGACCAGCATCTTCTGAGACCCTTGGTTGTTGGTCATCTGTGTAATATCACTGTCACAGGGGACAAAGAATTACCCCGGTACAGTCAGTTCTGCCCTAAGGTGATATATATATTGCTAAAAATCATCATGTTATACAAACTAATGCAATAAAAGCCATAGGACTTATGAGAAAAATGACACTCAATACTTTAGTCAGTGACACATTAAACAGAAAAGAAACTAATTAAAATAGTAGCACAGTTTTACAGACATTAAATGGTTAAAAAATCTGTAAATAGTACAAAAGGTGACAGTTTCCTGGAACAAAAACTTTAAATTATCTTGTGGAAGTGGGCATCAGAAAGGTTGCAGCTTTTGCTACTGTCAAGTGGTGGAAGGAAGGTTCCCTGAAATCAGAGGGAACAGTGTTAATACTACATGGGCACGGATGTGGCTCTCAACATGCCAGCCAGGCAATGAGCTGAGGTAGCTGGTGGAGGTTTGAGGTGGGTAGGTTTTGTGTACTCTTGAAACTCGTTCAGCTGGGTGCCGTCATCTGCATCCATCTGGTGGTTTCTACGGATAGAATTACATACCAGTCAATGCAAATCTGCTCTGTCCTCAAATTTAATATATCAATGTATCAGTCACGTTGGACAAAAATCAGATTTGTGTCCCAAGTTTTATAACAGAACTGACAGCATAATGTTCATGGACTGCAGTGTGATTAAATTTTTGTTCCATCTGAACTTCTAGATTCCCCCAGAAATATTCACCGGTGCTAAGTGGAACAGATGAATCTTGTTTTATTCCCATCTTTTCATCTCCTGAGTTTATATTTCAGAAGTTCTGCCATCAGTGTGTGTATCTACTCAATACTCTGTTGTTTTCTTTTTGTTTCTATTCACTGTGCCTTATTATATTCTCAAAACAGTGAAGAAGGAATATGAGATTACACCACATGGGAAAGATGAGGTGATCTCCTTAAATATATGAGGCATTGCTGCCTTTATCTAAGTGGTTCACCCAACCTGGATAATTACACTGTCCTTGCTGGGCAAGGGTTTTTCCTAATGTGGCCTCAGTGGACTGTGTGTATCTGAATTCTGGCTCAGCATATTTCATCAACAGTGTGATATCTCTGGCTGTGTGCCATGATGAAAATATTGAAACATCAAGAAACAGAGACATACTTTTAGTATTAAAGCAAAATGAGGAAAATTCGTTCAAAGGAGGAGTCCTTTTGGAAGTAAATTTGTATCTTTCCCTTGACCTGATTTTACCCACCCCTTAAAGACTCATTGTCCTGCTTCCTCCAATAATTCTTGCTGTGCTACTCCAACTTTTGCTGTTTGCACTTTTCCCACCTTACCCACCAGGTCAAAGCTTACTGCTTCAGTGTTCACATTGTTTCACAACCCCAGAGTCTTCACAAACCTATATTTGTCATAGTGGTTTGCAGAGGCTGCCGCAGAAGGCATAACTCCCTGTAGCAGCATTTCCACCTTTGTGAGAACTTTCCTCCCCATAGGGTCTCTTGGTTGATGGGCTTCTTTCCATGACCAGATTGAGGGATACAGTTTTCTTCAGTTGTTTTTCCTTTAGTAATTTTTTCTACTTAACTAACTTGTTGACTTCAGGAGTAAAATATGTCTACTGAAGTTGATTCATTTACTAGACACTCATAGTTTTGTAAAGACTTAAAATCAACCTTGTCAAATGCTTTCAAGCTCATACATAGTTTTGCTAGTGAGGAACTTATTGTTTGTTGATTTAGAGAACTCTGTAAGGAAGTTTTTCTTAATATGGCATTGAACTATTTATTAAGAGTCCTCAATGTTAATGTCATCCTGTAAGATGCTCCTAGAATAACATAGATTTTGTCTCCAAGAAAATCTCTAAAATATATTCAGAAAGCTAACTTTCTCCACCAACACTGGGTTAATTTCTCTCCAGGTTCACATTTAGTTCCTTAAACTGATTCTCACAAAACACAGATATGAATTCTTTTAATGGCCCTTTCTTTGAATTTTGAAGTTTGTCTATTTCCTTTTTAGATTACAGCATTCAGACTTATCGCCGAAGTTATTATTATTTTTTTTCCATTTTCCACAATACTTAGCACAATGTCTTGGCAATAAGAATAAAACTAAAATATTAGTTATTTAAGGTAGACTCTTCTATATGATAAATTTCAGAATTGTCTCGTAGGAGACTACTTCTTTGATAGCGATATTTACAGACTATTTGTAAAAAAAAAAAAAAAAAAAAAACCAAAAAAAAAAAACTGTAAGAGTTTCAAGAAATTTCCATCCCCTGCTTTTTGTAATTCTGCAGATCATGCTCATAATCAACTTTCCTTATGATTTCCTTCTCTGTTTTTATTTGCCTACAAATGTCTAAACTTAATACTGTTGTGTTAAAATTGCTAAAACTTTTACATGCCTCTTAAAATTTTGTCTTTTAATGATGCAAACTATGAGGACTTCCCAATTGGTTGCAACATGAGGAAAAGCTACATACATACCTATATGTAGCCCCAGGTCAGATTTCTGTAGTCTAGGAAAACCTAGAAGATGGCTCAGTTCAGTGGATGACTAACAGATTCCCATCGAGTTCATTGTAATGTCTAATAATGTTTGATGTCAAGTGATTTATCCCCTCTCCAAGCACTCAAAAAACCAAAATATATTGAAATTTCTTCTGATTGATATTTTATGATTGTTCTAATACTACATCCATTAGTAGCAAGGAAGGAGACATTCTTTAGGCCTGGTCTACATAGTATTAAAGAGACCCCTAAGAAAAATAAATTTGTGTATGGGTGGAATACCAGTCTCCTAGAGTGAGAAGATAAAGTAGAAAGTCAGGAACATTGAGGAGAGTGGGAAGGGAGAAAGAATATGCAAATTTTAAAATAAAAAAATGTGAGTAGGTAACACATTTAAGACTACTTAAATCTCTATTCACTCAGCAAAGAATTAAGCACATTTTTTTTTTTCTGAAAGCATGACTAAAATGTATGGTTACCATAAAAAAAAGAGAAATTTCCTCTGAATTCATCAATACCAGCTATGAAATAAAGTTCAATTCTCTTTCAGAATCTTACTTGTCTTTCATGAGGGGAACCACCACTAGACATATTGACTCTTCTCCCCCACTCCCCCCATAACACGTGTTTGATTGAGTTATGGTGGTTAACTGGCTGGGTCACCTGTTTTCCATTATCCCACAGGCTTGTCTAGGCTTATTCGCATCATGGTGGTCACAGAGCTCCCAAGAACAGCAAAAGAGGGCAAGTTCCAAGGCACCGAACACTTTGAGATCTGTGTTGTATTCTATTTCCTTCTGTCCCACAGGCCAAATAAGGCAAAACCAGATGGGGGAGACGGACACCACTTCTTGGTGGAGGGAAAGAATTTGTAGTGGTTTTTGCAATCTACAATATTGAATTTAACCTAGCACAATTTACTAAAGAGACTTCAAAAGTTATTATTCACAGTCTGTGTCTCCAGTATACTGAAGGGTCAGCATATCATAATGGTAAATTCTAACTTTTCTCTAGGTTATTCAAATTTTTACTGAGATCAGAGCCTTAAGTAAAATCTGTGAATTTGTAATTGTAAGAAGTTAAATATCAGGAAGGATTCAGGGTAAGGAGTTCAGAAATTTCCTTAAATACTCAAAATACTGTCTTATGATTGAGACATGCTATATATAGCTTTTACAAGTTTGCTTACTTTTTGGGCATAGTTTTAAGGAGAATTTTAGATGGCAAGTGCCTGGATTTTTGAATTCTGTTTTTTCCTATATGTTACACTGGAGGCTTAGCAGCCCATTTCTTCTCCCTAGAAAATGCCAGCTGTGCTCTGTGTGATTTACAAGGGAAGGATTTCAGAAATGGTAAAACACAGACAGCATTTTTCACAACCGCGGTGTGATTCTCTAAGGCAAATTTTCAGAGGCTTGTGAGCCTGACAACTCCTCTATGAGGGGATTCTATTTTACTGAATCTTCGGTAAGACCGAAACGCCTGAAGGGGCATGGCCTATATAAGATGTAATTTGAAGGTTGTAAATTAGTTTCAACAAAGCATATAGGAGTACTGAATCCAGTATTCTCCACATGTTGCAAAATTAATGCTTTGGGGCTTTCTTTTAAGCTTGGGTAAAGCTGGGTACAGATTGGGTATTCTTCCATGCAGGACCTAATCATAACAGTTACTTTTTGTTCCAACTTGTCTGCAGGGAGGAATCGAAACTCAGGGGTGTGTCCCAGTTCATTGGGCAATTTAAAGTCCTGTCTGGGGCATAGTATTCATCTCTTAGCTTGTACACTTTATATGAGTCATTTACTTAGAATCTTTTCCTAGGTATGGCTGTCTAGATAAAATAGCCAAGACTATATATATAATCTCCAAGATGGCCTTAATGTGCCCTTCAGGTTTCCTAACTTCAGATACATTTCTTCTTGACTATAGGCCACTGACCTGCCTTTTTTTTTTTTTTTTTAAGTTTCTATTTAAATTCCAGTTAGTTAACATACAGTGTAATATTAGTTTCAGGTGTACAATATAGTGATTCAGCACTTCATACATGCCTTGGTCCTCATCAAGGCAAGTGCCCTCCTTACTCCCCATCACCTGTTTCACCCATTACCCCCCATCTCCCCTCTGACAACCATCAGTTTGTTCTATGTAGTTAAGAGTCTGTTTTCGTTTGCCTCTCTCAGTCTTTTTTCTTTTGCTCATTTGTTTTGTTTCTTAAGTTTCACATATGACTGAAATCTTATGGTATTTGTCTTTCTCTGACCGACTTGTTTTGCTTAGCATAATATTCTCTAACTCCATCTGTTTTGTTGCTAATGGCAAGATTTCATTCTTTTTTATGACTGAATAACATTCCCTTGTACATATACACCACATCTTCTTTATCCATTCATCAGTTGATGGACAGGGGGTCTCTCCCCGTGTTTGGCTCTTGTTGATAAGTCTTCTATAAACACCAGGGTGCATGTGTCAGTTTGGAGTTAGGATTTTTATGCTCCTCCCTCTTTCTTTCTTTTTTTTTTTTCTTTTCCTTTTAGTATTTTTGTATTCTTTGGGTACATACTAGTAGTGGAATTGCTGGGTCATAGGGTAATTCTATTTTTATCTTTTTGAGGAAATGCCATACTCTCTTTCACAGTGGCTGCACCAGTTTGCTTTCTTACCAACCGTGTAGGAGGGTTTCCCTTTCTCTGCATCCTCACCAACATCTGTTGTTTCTTGTGTTGCTGATTTTAGCCTTTCTGACAGGTGTGAGGTGATATCTCATTGTAGTTTTGATTTGTATTGCCCTGATGATAAATGATGTTGAGCATCTTTACATGTGTGTATTGGTCATTTGTGTATCTTCTTTGGAAAAATGTCTAGTCATGTCTTCTGCCCATTTTTTTAATTGGGTTATTTATTTTTTGGGTGTTGAGTTTTATTAGTTCTTTATATTTTTAGATACTAACCCTTTTTCAGATATGGCTTTTGCAAATACCTCCTCCCATTCGGTAGCTTGCTTTTTAATTTTGTTGATTGTTTTCTTCACTGTGCAGAAGCTTTTCATTTTGGTGAAGTCCCAATAGTTTATTTTTGCTTTTGTTTCCCTGGCCTCAGAAGGCATATCCAGAAGGAAGTTGCTTTAAGATATCAAAGATGCCTGTGTTCTCCTCTAGGATTTTTATGGTTTCAGGTCTCACGGTTAGGACTTTAATCCCTTTTGAATATACTTTTTTGTGTGGTGCACGAAAGTGGTAAAGTTTTATTCTTTTGCATATTGTTTTCCAGTTTTTCTTAGTACCAGTTGTTGAAGAGACTCATCTTTTTCCCATTGCATAATCTTTCCTACTATGCTGAAGATTAATTGACTATTTACTTGTGGGTTTGACCTTCCTTTTCTTAGAATATTTACTTCAGAATACTATACTCCTTTGAGATATAAATCTTCTTCCAGGCTCTTTCTTCCTTTGCAATCCTGTAATGTCTTTCTTAAGGATTTGGGAGGCATCCTTTTGCGATGTAATCATCAAGAAAGATATTGCTCCCATATCCCAGTCTTTGTGAGAGGTAGGAGCCTAACTTCCATAAGTAACAATTAGCAAACACAGATAACCTAATCATGTTGACAAACCTCCCCACTAACATCCCTTAGTACTTTTCTACTAGGTCACCCCAATGCTTAAAAACACTCTCACTTTTCATTTATCTCTCTTCCTTACTGCAAATAGTCTTAAAAAGGGGCTCTTTTGTCTGTTTAACTTTACTATTGCAATTTTTCTTTGCAATATCCCATTTCCATTTTGTATGAACAAATATCTTCTGGATGCTGAGATATTTGTTAGAACAAAGATATGATGTGTGTTTGTATGTGTGTATAATTCCTTTAGTTCTGGGTGGACAGTCATCATTTTTTGAATTTGCCCCACAATTATCTGATCTGGTATGTATCAGCTTGCTTTGGTGGGAATGGAGCCAGGGGTTGGCCTTGAGTGGATTTTTGTTGTGTATTGCAAAATGACTCAAGTGAATTGTTGTCAGATCGTGTTTGTAAGTCTTTGAGGGTAGTAGCCTATCTTATTGATTATTAGATTTAATTCCAACTGCATCCTAGATGTTCATAAGCTCTTCCAGCCAGTGAGTATTATGAAAATCACATCTAGTTTCTCTTTGGTTAAACTATAGATTCAAAGTTTGGACAGGGCATCTAGTATCATATTTTATACTTGTATATATTTTATATCCAAACCAATCTATATTTCCAAACTTCTTTTCTATATCTTTTAGCCAAAGGGGAATCTGTCTACCTGCATGTAGAAATTTTTGCTGATATTGGCTTATATCATTTCTAGTAAACTTAGGGAGTTGATGGTACTTCCCACTTATTTGTTTTATATACTTGTGATGAAAATATTTTTTTAAAATTTGGGTAAATCAAATGATGGTTGATTAATGAGCTTTAATAATTATTTATATTAGGACTTCTCTATACTTGTGGAAGCCTGTCATCAAGATGGTCACCACCAATTCCCTCCTTTTCTGGATATACATAATCCCATGAAGAAGTTTCCCTAGAGTCTGCACTAGACACTGGCAGAGTGACTTAAGTGGTCAATAGGATATGAGAAAATAACATCCTATGATTAGGTCATAAAAATCCTTGCAAATTACCTGGGGTCCCCTTGTACTATTTGCTCTTGGAATGCTTACTCTGGGAGTAATAGTAATTAATGATGTTTAAGAGTCTATTTTGTGAGATCTCCAAGTGACATTGAAAGTCTAGGTATGCTGAGATACCATATACAGAGAGTTAACAAAAAAAAGAGAGAGAGAGAGAGATAAGGAAACCAAGGAACAAGAGATACCAAATATGTGAGTGAAGAGACCACTATATGTGGAACCCCTAATCTAGTCTCTGCACTTGATACCGAGCTGGCAAGGTAAAGCCCAAATTTATAACCTTCAGAATCTTTAGAAAAATAAAATAGGTATTTTAAGTATCTAAGTTTTGGAGTAGTTTGTCATGTAGCAATAGATAACTGAAACAATATCCAAATTTCAGTCTTAGATTTTAGAGCACAAGAGTCACCTAGTCTATCCTTATTCAAAGCTTCATGTTCCTCTCCCCTAGATCACCTCTGCTTGAAATTTCTAACAGGGAAGTCAGCACCAAAAGTTTGGTGCAAGTATTTTAATAAAGTTAATTCCTCTTTTCCTGTATCTCATTTGTAAAGGAACTTTGCAGATTTATATATAGAGAGAGTATAAACATGTTCAGGGAGGTTAGAGCTTCATTATAGCATTTCATGATTTTAGATAATTGCCAACAAGAAATTAGTGCAAACTTATATGCTGTGCAGAATTTATTCAGGGTGGCGGCAATCCCCTAAAAATTTCTATCTTTGGGAAGAAGGGGTTTGGAGCTAGCAGGTTTGAATTAAAATCTTAACCTTCCCATTTATCTTGAGAAAACTACTTAAAATTACTTTAAAAAATCATGTCTTCATCTTTAAAATATAAATAACAACACTTTGGAGTATTGTAATACATGATATGTAAAATGATGCATCAAGCACACAGAAGATATTCAATGAATGGCAGTCTCCTCCCCACGTTTGCTCCAACTACTCCTCTCTTCCTTTTCAGTTTAAATAACACTGTTGTTATCAATTGGTAGATATGTTTCAACCCTTAAACTGTACACTACAGGTTACGAGGCTATTTATTTTTGCATATGTAGATAGCCCATACCTTGGCATACAATAGATACTTAAACATCTTTGTAGAATAAAACTATGAAGTTTTGCCTTTCTTGTAGTGTCTTTCATCGAAAGGCTTAACTTCTACTGCTCTCTAATTTTTTCTAAAATTTAATAAAACAACAAATTTACCATCTGTGCCTTTTGGCAATCACAAATTATACTTGCATATTTTTAAATATTGGTTTACTATGTGTAATTTGAATATTCTCTTATAAAATCTTATAAAGTTGGTTGTAAAGTCTTTCTATGAAATGTTGAAGTATGTAATTTCACAAGTCCAAAGCTTGCCTTAAAACAATGCCACACCTATATATTTTGAATAGATAAAAAGAGGAGAGATATAAGAAGAAAATGAAAGATCATGGACTTTCAATTTAGATAGGTTAAAATAACCTTATCTCTCTCCTATAGGTGGCAACTTGCAGTCATATAATTAGGAAATATTAGGTGTCTTGGCTTGGAGTGGTTCAGTATCATCCACTGTAATTTAAAATGATAACTTTATTGTGTTATGAGTAAAGTATGGTCAGTGTATTTTAATAGGAAATCAGTCTTGGAAAACTGGCTGAAAAGTGATTGCTCTTTAATTGGATTTGTTTATAGTCACAATCCATCTTTTAAACTATTTTTGGATTCAAATAAATGAGAACAACTTGAAACCAAGAAACTCATTTAGCCATGAAAAAAATAGTTATTTTGCAATGTTAACCAGAAAATTCAACATTCATTTATGCTGAGGGAGATTAAAGAATTGCTCTTCTTTAGGAAAGACACAACAGAGGAGAAAGATAAACCCTTTTAGAAGGAAAATAATAGATTTATATTAACATCCATCCCAAGAGCCAATGTTGATCGGTGTGTTGACCAAGAAAGCTTGCGGCTTACATTAGTTCCTTGCAAAGCTGTTGCCATCAGAGAGCCTTCAGAGAGCCAAGTTCTTGCCAATGACCATGGAATTTGTCCAGTCCATCTGCATCTAATTATTTGTCCATCTAGGTTTTACATTTCCTTGGTAATACTGCACTTAGAATTTCTCTATGCATATGACTCTCTTATTTAGCTAATCGCATTGTCAGGAAGCTGCTAGAATTTTTTTATAGAGGTCTATCTGCTATTGATTTTACATTCTATTTTGCTTATCTAAATAATTCTTTTCTCCTTGACTTTTCAGCCTGTCGAAGTGTTAATATGTCTCATCTTCTTTACAACTGAATAAATCTATAAAACTAAATTGTTTCTCTTTTCCCTCCAATTCACATATTAACATCCCATAAAAATGATTTTATTTATTTTAATTTAATTTTATTTCATTTTACTTTACTAGATACTCCTAAAGAAGAGACCCAGGTTATCTAGCAACAAAACAGTAGATTGTTTTGTCATGGAATTATTCATAATCATGGTTCATTATTTAGATAGTTGCTTTGTTCTCTCAGTAGATTTGCTATGGCTGGCTAATCATTTCAATGCAAAATACATTTATATACAGGAAAAAAAAAAGAAAAAAAACACATAGCAAAATCAATATATATTTATGGGTACATGAACAAAACTTTTAAAGAAAATGGAAAAGAGATCCTCATTGAGGCACTTAGCTTATAGTTTTAAATTAATTTATTCATAAATAGATGTTAGAATAAAGATCAACCTATCTGACTTCAAAGGAAAAGTATCAAACTAAGATATATTAGTAGGAAAAGAAAACCATATCTAGAATCAAAAGAGAGGTATATGTTTTCTTTCTATTAGATGATGATGCCTATTACATTTTGTGGTGATTAAATTGTCATCATTTAATTTTTTTTTTGTAGTCTCTCATCTCTTTCAACAAAATGCACACAAGCTAATATGAAGGTTAAACATTCTCTAAATTTTGGATGATCTTACAGCATAAATCAACTCCTGTTGCAGACAGTGGTGGACTCCTCAGACAAGTTTAGCAAATCCAATGTCTACTTTTATAAGTAATATTGATAATACAGCAGTAAGTCCATCTTTGCAGTCTTTTAAAATTCTGATAAAGGGGTTTTAATTTGTTAAGTTATTTGAATATTACTGTGTTCTTCTGTGTTTTTATTATATTTTCTGTTATTAAAAATGAATACTCAGACATGGAAAGGCTCAATGGCTAAGGTCAAGATCATATATCTAGTATAGGGCTGAACTGTAATCTAACTCAGAGGTTCTTAATCCTAAGAATCCTAGGGGTTTCCCAGTTATATTATGTCATCACACTATATTAAATTGTATTATTGAAATGTAAATTAGCGTAATATTTTTATATACTGCTTGATGTGTGAACTGAGATACAGAATCAAAATATATACATTCACATTCCTAACTTTGGGGACTCTCAACTTTTTATAACAGATATAAAACTGAGAGTTAAGTTTTTTTGTTCAAGTAAACACCCTCAAGAAATAATTTACATAAAATCTATTCCTAGTTAGTGTATATATTGATGAATTGCAAGATCTGTATATAATCGGGCAACTCCCACCACTATTAAGACAGCATTTTCATTACCCAGAAAATTCCTTCATAGTAAATCTTATCTCCCCATCTTCAGTCCCAGACATCACTGTTCTGTTTTTTGCTACTGTGGATAGTAATTATTTTTCTAGAGTTTCATATAAATGAGTCAAGAGTATCTACTCTTCTGTGACTGACTTCTTCCTCTCAACACAATGCTTGTGAGACAATCTATGTTGTGCAGTTGTATCAGTGGTTCATTCCTTTTTATTGCTGATTAGACTTCAGGTATAGATATAACAACATGTTTATTCATTTGCCTACTGATGGCTGTTAGGATTGTTCCCATATTTTGGCTATGGGGAATAAGGAGTTTAGCTATACATGTGTGTACATGTCTCTGTGTGGGCTGGTGTTTTCATTTCTCTTGGTCAGATATCCAGGAATGAAATTGTTAAACTATATGGCAGATGTTTTTAAATTTATAAGAAGTAGCTAAATTGCTTTTTAAAATGGTTGTCATTTTATATTCTCATAAGCAATGGGAGTAACCAACTGTCAACATTGGATTGTCAGTCTTGAATTATAACTGTTCTAGGAGGTTTGCGGTGGTATCTCATCGTAGTTTTATTATGCACTCCTGTTTCTTGCTAGTGTATATCTGGTATTGTATAGCATATATTAGCTTATTATATTAGCTTACTCATAAGTTCTGGTAGTTTTTATATTAGCATACTCACAAGTTCTGGTAGTTTTTTTTTTTTTTTTTGGTAGATTCTTTAGTGTATATACAGATACATACTCCTTCATGTGTCATATGTGAATAAAGACAGTTTTAATTCTTTCTAATCTCTACATATTTTTGTTTTTGACTGATGAAACCATGGGTAATAATGATAATTTTCTTCTTGCTGATATTAAAAGAAAAGCATTTACTCTTATTTTAGCTGAAAGTTTCTCATAGGACCCATTTATTAAGTTGAGAAAATTCCTTCTATTAACTTGCTGAGAATTTTGTTTTGTCATTTTTTAATCATAAATAATTGACTTTCTCAAAGGCTTTTCCTGCATCTTTTGTGATAATTATAGTTTTGTAAAAGCCTATTAATATGGTGAATTATATAGACTGATATTCAAATATTAAACCAATACTGTTTTCCTACTATAAAACTAACTTACATTTGAGGCATCATATTTGCTAGTATTTTGTTATGAAATTTGTATGTTCATGAGGATATTAGTCCCAAATTTTATGTCCTTAAAATTTATTTTTTGGCTTTTGGTATCAGTTTAATGTTCATCTTTTTTTTTTTTTTTCTGAGAGAGAGAAAGAGTGAACAAACAAGTGGGGAGAAGAGTCAGAGAGAGAGGGAGAAGCAGACACCACGCTGAGCAGGGAGCCTGACATGGGGCTTGATACCAGGACCCTGAAATCATGACCCCAGCCAAAGGCAGATACTTAACCAACTGAGCCACGAGCCCCCAGGCACCCCTCCCCTGTTTTTTGAAAAAGTTGTGTAGGAATAGTATCATTAAATTATAGAATTGAACTGTGAATATATGTGGAACTATGTGTTCACTGTGGTAAGGTTCATAAACTACAAATATAATTACTTTTATATCCAGACTTGCCATATTCATGGATTTTTTTTTAACCTTTGTTCAGTTGACAGTTTGCCCCCAATTACTTACATATGGTCTCTTCTGATAACACTTCACTCTCCTAAATAGGCTAAAGGATCATGAAGGACACTCTACTCCTGTTGGTTAGAGTTCAGCAGTATTTTCCTAGAGCTTACCTGGTTTGCATGCTGAGAATTTTGATCTTCCAGATACCTGGTTCTTCTGTATCAGGACACATGGAGCTTTGCTCCATGCTTTTGTATCTGAGTACTTAGCAAAGATGCAAAAGAATTTTTTGTTCAGATTTCTGGAGCTATTTTTATGCAAAGTTCCCTTTTTTCAGAACTCTGTCCCCATCACTACCAGATACCTCAACCTGTCCTACCCACCATCCACATTCCTTTCCTCTGTGTGGTTGCTGGCTTTTAAGATATTGTGTCTAGAGAGTAAGCCAGAACTGTTGCAAGGCTGGTCTCAACTGTCTTCTTTTAGGGATATCATTAGCTGGTGTCTGTTTTCAGTTTTTATTTTT
Organism: Mustela erminea; assembly: GCF_009829155.1. Taxonomy (NCBI): domain Eukaryota; kingdom Metazoa; phylum Chordata; class Mammalia; order Carnivora; family Mustelidae; genus Mustela; species Mustela erminea. The sequence goes on from NC_045617.1 coordinate 94,411,444, forward strand.
TTGTATGTTTAAAGCAGAAAGGTAAATCCAGTCCTTCTTACATTAAAGAAGCTGGAATTATAGGTATTTAAAAAAATAAGTATTTAGTTTTATTATTTATTTATTTTTTCAGGTTTTTTTTTTTTTTTTTAAGAACACAGGCTAGAGCCACATTCAGAGATATAAGTATGGATTTTGTTAACTGCTGAAAGTTGATAAAAATTTGCTTCCAAATTCAGAATTCTATTAAATTCTTATTTTTCTAGATAATCAGATCCATACCAATGAGTTCACTTAATTGTCAAGCCCTCTGACAAAAAAAAAAAAAAAAAAAAAAAAAAAAGTTATAAGCAGCAGGATGGGAAAGACCAGGAAACGAGTCCAATAACCCCAGCTGTGCCTAATTCAAAGATGATCTTGTGATACAAAAATTAAAGAAAATCCTCAGTGTAATGCCATTTTCAAAAATACTTCAGAACTTTTTCAAATGTGTAAAAAGAAAAGAAAATAAACTTTAGGACATTTTCAAACAGTATCCTGAAGTAGTCAAGAGCTTTTTAAAGAGATCCTTGTCCTCTATTTGTAAATGTTCACAGAACTGAAAGAAGGGAAGCAGAAAATATAAATTGAAAAGAGAAACTGTCAACTTATAAAATCTCCAAATGTGGCTGAACATTTCAAACTGACTTAGACTATAAATCAGCTAGAATTGAAAACTAAATTATGGACTTCCAGATAAAATAAAAATACCTGATTATGCCAGAAGAAAAAGAAGATATTAAAAATATAAAATTTGAGATTCCAAATAAATAGCAAATACTTAAGGGGAAGTGAACTTTATTTGTCTTGGCATATAGAAAACACTGAAAATTTATAATAATTCTTAGTTACTTCTAAAATATCATCCTGTAACTGTTCATTCATGAATATTGTCAGTGGAAACTCATTTGTTTTCTGTGATATAAATCTTATATTCTTTATATGTGGTGACCTACTTTGCATATTGAACTTCCAGATAAAATGGATGTTGGAAGGATTTGTAAAAGTCCCCTAAATTTCTATAAATGATGTATTTATAAACAACCTAGACATGTCACTTATACCATGTGCTATTTAAGAAATAAGTATCATCAAAGAATCCTAATGAGAAAAATCCACAATACCAATTAGAGAACAGAATAGAGAAAAGCCATAAAAATATAGATTTTTTTTCTTAAAATATCTTCTGCTTTTGTTTTTATATACATATACACACACACACACACATACACATATGAATTATTTCGTTTATTTAGGAATGTGAAGTCAGCAACATGGCACACATAGAATCCAGATTGATTCTTCCAGGACTTCATACATTTTTCTTTTTATGTGTATGAAAATATTAGGTCATGCTCTAGAGAGACAAACTCAGCAATATGACACACCTTAAAAACCCATTGCTTATTATAGCTATCCCTTGGACAAAGAATTATCCTTGACTCAGAACAATGTAACAATTAATGTAACAATGTAACAATTAATGTAGCCTCGGATACATTAATCAAAGTCATATTCCAATAATCCAGCCATCTCATAGGTAGTTTCAGAAGGATTAAAAAGTATTAACCTTCTCTTTCATCATATTTCATACCCTTACTGGTGAATGAGATCTGATTAATGTGCTTCTATACTTTGGAAAGTATCCATACTCAAAACAAATATTTTGAATGCTTCAATACACTTTTTGGATCTTATCTTCATTATTCATGATTAACAATCTTTATTCAAGGACCTCTCCTGAACAGAATCCATGAATGAGTTCAGGGATTTCATCACAGTGTACAAAATTTGCTTTCCAATTCTAAAAAAAACCAGATCGGAATTGACAACTTGCAAGAACTGTGAAGGTATGATCTCACAAAACCATGATGACTATTTAATAACATCAGATAATTTCAAATAGATATTTGGTAACATAATGGTTGATGGTCCACAGGCCATCAACAGAGACATATTGGCCATGATTTGAAACACTGGTAGAAAAATTTTTTTTAGGATGAATTTTATACTATTGCCTTTTTTCTATGGGTAGTTAGTGTGTGCTTAAGGAAAGACTTCAAAGAATCAGTGTTTTCAACAAATTTAATCATTCCAGAACAAAGCTTAAGAATATTTATAGGAAGACCCCCCCCAAAAAATCAAGTGCACCGTAAGAGTTCACAGTATCTATCACATGTAAAGTCCCAAAACACGCAAAGCAGAAAAATGTGACCTATAAGGAAGAACAAATCATCCCTTTCTGAGATCCCCATTTCCCTTGATATTATTTAGCTTTGGCCAGAAGGAATTCCTTTACTATTTCTTACAGTTGAGGTCTGCCTATTGTCTTCGAATCCTGTTAGGGAGGACTAGGGCAGATTTTAGCCTGTGATTGATTTTATCTTACAATTGGGGCAAAGTTTTCTGAGTACTCTATCTGATATGCTGTCAGTTATGAGAATTTCCACTCTGGTTGGTGAGAATTGGCATTTATTTTTTTGAGCCCTGCATGAACTCAAAGGAATGTTGCCAGTAATCTTTCTGGGCATTTCTTTAACCAGTTTCAAGTTGTTTTCCCATGTGCATTTGCTTGTTAGTATTCAGCTGATGATTTAAGAGAAACCCTTTCAGATTTCTGGAGTTTTCTACCTGTGAACTCTCTTCTGTCTGGTACTCTATCTTACAAACTCTTTCAGTCGGACCTGCCCACTCCCCCCACTCTATTTCCTCAAGTCATGGGCTTCATCTGGTTTTCTTCTCTCGTGCCATCACATAGAAGCCCCCTCCAGGCAGTAAACAGGGGCAATCAGAGGGTTACCCTGTTGATTTCCTATTTCTCAGTTATTTCTTTCACTGTCTGATGTCCAAAGTCTCCAAAACCTTTGTTTCATTATTTTACCCACTTTCTAATGTTGGGGCAGGAGGATATATCTGATTCATGTTACTCTATCTTGGTAATGAATGAAAATCTTAAAAGTAGGCTTTTTAAAAATTCATCTAAATTTTAATATATCTAATTTTTGTGGATGAACAAGAAGACATTTTTAATAAAACATAAACTTCACATTAGTATTCTTTCTATCTCTAATATTCATTTACTTATATAAATCCCACTGGCTATGAGGCAATTAGACAGCAGATGGTTGAGTGCAAATCAATTAAATTGAATGGTATGTGCTATGAATAACTATCAAAGTGTGTGTTCAAAGCACACTGTTCTTCTAACAATAATTCTTGTGATTTTGATAGTCCTTGAAAAGTTCAACTTAGGTCCACTTTCAATTTTATTAAAATAATTAATCTTAGCATTCTTGGTATATATGAAGTAGTCAGAGAGTCAAATAATATTGTTATTTAGTATTTATCTTAATAAGTAATTATTCCCAGCATTTTTAAAGATCTCAGAAATATTTTTTTCATAAGCAAGGATTGTTATATGGGTTAATTTTACTTTTATTTTTTCTCTTTATTTATTTGTTTATTCTTGAAGATATACTAAAAGAAACAATGAATTAGACATAACTTAAATCTCTGAGAGATGAAAAAGTTAGAGGAATTCATTAAATAGAATATTTTTATACCTTGTTTCCTTTATAAAACAGCAAATGCCTTAAGGTTATGATTTATTTTTTTACTCCTATATTTCCTTCACTACTCCTAGCATGATGCTTCTTTATTATATTGCCTAATATCATTATTATTTCTGTTGACTAGTAGTTAATTTAATCCACTCAATACGTATGCCAGGCCCAAATGAAAAACACTTAGTGAAATAACCACTGAATTGATATTTTACACTTCAACCTAACTTCCTCTATAAGCACATTTGTAAAATAGGGACAATGATAGCCCCTACTTATAGGTAGGGTATCAACGGACATATGTTTAAAGTACTTAGAACAGCATCTGGAATAAAATAAGTACTTAATAGATTATAACTATTATTTTAATTATTAATTCTAATTATAATATAATATCACTAAAGACTACTTAAATTTTTTTCAAGTGCTAGATTCCTAAAGTTGGAAGAAATCTTCAGTCAGCATTAAAATAATTCAAAAATATGGATAGAACAAGTCTCATGTTGATGTAGAACAGATTGGAAGTGAAAAATAGAACAAATCCCTGTCTTCAGGGAGCTTAGAGGCCTGTGTTGAGGGCGGTTACAGAAAGATGTGGTTTCAGCTTGTTAATTAAGTGCTCTGAGAGCATAAGCCCAGAGAGGGAGCACCAAGGCTAGCTTAAGAGTTGGAGAAAGTGTTGCTTGAATGAGAGGATGCTTCCCCTTTCTGAAACGGTAAAGAGGGGTTAGGTTGGCAAAGAAAAACAGCAAGTAGCACAGACATAGGGAGGGAAGGATGTGTCAGTGTGCTGGTCAGTATTTCTAGAGCACAAACTGTCTGTCAAGGAAACCGTGCAAGGCTGAGGAGTTATTGCTCAGAGCATCTGACATCCATGCATATGCAAAGGAAAGGAACTGGGCTTTATTTTGTAACAAGAGAGAAGCAGTTATATATGTCTTTGAGGTTATTTTTCCCAGGACTTTGTGGGAAATTTCTTGTTTTGGTAATAAAAATAATGTCTGGCATGAGTGGGGAAAAAAATAAAAAGACATAGAAAAGATGAAAATCCAGGCACAGCTTTAAATTACAGCCATTATATCCTAGAAATATAGATCTTAAACCTAAAATAAGCATCAGAGATTATTTAAATCTATTGCCTTCAATTTACAAATAAGAAAATTTAGGTCCAGAAGAAATTAGAGGCTTGCTGAAGGCACAGGGTTGTCTTATAGTTAAGGTCTATACATAACGCAAACATGCATACATATGTCCTATGCACACTTATGCCAACATTCAAATAAAAAGCCATTATTAGGAGGTAATGATGTTAAAATGTGTGACTAAGAGAAACAGATTTTTTAAAGTGAATCATCAAGTAATATACTGTGTCACCAACATAGTCTACAAACGCAAGAAACTTAGCTTTTGTATAACGATATATTCCTAATCCACACATGCATGCGCGCACACACACACACATACACACCCACCCCTCAGAGTAAGGAAGTGCATCATTTATGCCCATATTCTCAGTGGAAAATCAGAATAAAGTATGAAATAAAAATGCAGTTCTGTTTTAAAGGAAATAAATAGGATCCAATTAAACTTCACATTTGGTTTGTCTCTACTACATCTTTAGTGCCACAAGTTGAGAGTATTTGTTTTCTTCCTATATAGGTTTGTACTAAAATGAAAGTTGACAAAGGTAGAAAAAGTATGGTATCCCAAAGATTTTGAATATATTCTTTATTTCAAGCATACACCAAACACAGTATTTATGAAATAATTTTGCTTCCTGTCTACTTATCTATATGCTTTTAATTCCAAGGGATTCTATATACTTAGACATAGAAATCAGAATAAACCTTATGGACTCCAGAATTTAGGCCAGATTCATCACCTCTCCAGAACTTTCCTATGATTTCCACTAATTTCATTAAAGAAATTAAATTCGGTATTTTGAGGACTGAATTAATCATCTCCCCAAACAGTTTCTCTCCAGGGTTTCCCAACTCTGAGGAGGACAATATCAACTACCAGATGCTCCTAGCAAAAATGTGGGAGATGGTCTTGACTCATGCTTTTGCTCATGCACGACATCAATAAGTCTTCAAGTTCTTCAATTCTGTAAGTGAACTACCTCTGAGTTCTTTCTACTTGTATCCTTCATACATTCACTGCTCTAGTTCTATTTACTGGTTTCTTATATTAACACTAGCTATGCTGCAATCTATTGTCCTCAGTCCATAACAAAAATGTATCACTCCCTATGTTAATAACAAAACAAAACAAACAAGCAAACCAATTTATATGACTTCTCTTCATCTGTAACTTAAAGTCCAAATTTTTTCATACCTCCTAGAAAGGCATCATTTCCTTCCTCCCTCCTCTCTCCTTCTCTTCTTTTCTTTTCTTTCTCTTCTTTTCTCTTTTCATTTCTTTTCTCTTTTTATCTTCTCCTTTCCTTTCCTTTCCTCTTTTCTTTCCTTATCATGAAAGAAATATTATTTGAGGATCCAGTATGTGCCAAGCAATGTTCTCATCAATATTTCTATTCCCTGTTACAGTAACATGTATCTCTCAGAAAAACCATTCCATTGAGAATAAATAAAACACTGGAAAAAAAAAATCTTAAAATTTATGCTATAAAAACTCACCAGTGAGAAGTTACCAGGCCAAATTTTAAGAGACAGTCAAAACTCAAAGGTATAAGTTGAACATCTTATATCAATGTTGCCAGAGAGGAAACTAAGTCACTAAGTCATGGTACCAGTTACATGTTTGGAAAATGGGGACAGATATCAAAGACCAGATCCTGCTTTGAGTTACTAGACTCTCTTCATTCCAGGGCTGAACTTGGCCTTTGAGAATTTATTTGTTGCTATAGACTGAATTTCTATGTTCTCCAAAGTTCCTATGTTGAAATAACCCCTGATGTGATAGGCTTAGGAAGTAGGGCATTTGGGGGTGATTAGATCATGAAGGTGGAGCCCTTATGAATGGGATCAGTGCCTTAAAAAAAGAAACCTCAGAGAGTTCCTTCACGTTTTCTACCACGTGAAGCCAGCAAAAAGACCATTTATGAACCAGGAAGTGTTACCAGACACTGAGTGTGCCTGTACCTTGATTTTGGACTACCTAACCTCTAGAACTATAAGAAAGAAATGTTTGTCATTTAAGCCAAGCAGACCATGGTATTTTTGTTGTACCAGTCCAAACTGACTAAGATACTTCTTGGTAAAGGCCAATAAGAAATAAAATCACAATTCTCCTCATAGTCACAAGGAATTTCATAGAAAGTTTCTCCAGCTCTAAGAAGATAAAGGTAAAAAACCAGATGGACACCTGAGAGAATTTAGCCATTGATTGATTAACCAATTTGCATCCCTGGATTTTAGGACTCTCTGGGGTTTCTTTTATAAAGGCACTCATTCAGAATATTTCATCAGAAAAGACAATGAGAAAGAGTAGCTAGCTCTAAGACAGAAGGAAAACCCAAGATGTGGTACAAAAGAAAGAAAGAATAAAGTTTCTCAAGAAAAAAAGGAATAGAGTTAGCTAAATCATCTTTATTCTCACAAAGATGAGCATTAGATGTAATATTTTACATTTACAAAATGTGAGTTAAAGGTAAGCCTTAGGAACTGCTATAGTATGAAGATGTTGCTGATTGAAGATCCATGAAGGTACATTTTTGTATAAGAATTTTTCAGTAATATTTTTAAATTTTAGCCAATTATTTTGATTACAGTTCTTTCTGGTCTCAATCAAAATCCTACTTTTCATATATAAAATATCCAGTAAGATTCTTCCATTTTTCTCTTCTCGTCCTCCCTGTCTCATGTTGTGGCATCCCCAGCATAAAGGCAAGGACTCTGGTCCACTTGTAGCCTGGTGTTGGTGCCCTCTCAATATGATTGATGCTCTTTTTTCATGGCACATGTTTATTCATAGCAACCTGCCCTTATTCTTTTCAGATAGCCCCAAATATACCAAATAGACGTTTTGAAAATTCTCTTAATGCTCAAATAACTTGCTTCTTTATGATCATGTATTTGGCTTACTCATTTGTTCTGTGTTTTTTGTGTTACTGGTTTTCCCTCTATGATGATCGTTAGAGGTCCATTTGTAGTTACGAAGGAAGGGCCACATTGACAAATCCTTAGGAGTCATGGGTTTTCTTTCTCCTGATTTTGTAGGTCCTTTGCCTTTCTAGGCCTCTCCCCTCTGCAGTAACCAATTTTGGTCTTTACAATGTGAAGATTATTCATGCCAACAGCCTTGCTTCCCCACAGGGCATGTGAACCGACAGTCCAGAGATTCCTATTATTTGCCAACATTAAAAAAAAGGGGTTTAATTCATATGAGAAATATGTTAGTTTCTTTTACTCATCTAGAGCTAGGTGAGCTCTTTCATGTGTGTTCCATTGTCCCTTTGCATGAGACGAGGACATGCAGAGTCAACAGTTCTTGCAGATCAGTTGCTAATACTCTCAGTAGGAGCACTTCTAAATCCTTCTTCAGAGAGCAGTTACCAGTGGTTCGCCTGGGAGACTTCATCTCCTCTCTACACAGGGAAGCAGAGGCACAAGTGCCGTGTTCTTCTGGATACATTAAACAAAAGGCTATTATATTTACCTTACATCACATTCCTATATCTTGACTGCAGCCTGGGAGCTTTTCTGAGACAACCTAGGGAAAAACTGCTCTGAATATGGTTCTGCTCTGGTTTGGGCTGTTCCAAGGGTGTTCCACACTCTTATCTCCAGCAAAATGATTGTTTTCTAGAAATTCTACTGGAAGTCCATCGTCGTGGGTAGCCTGGCATGGGGCTCCATTCCAGGTTCCTTAGATCATGACCTGAGCAGAAGGTAGAAGCTTAACATGAATAAAAACTCGAGGACCACCCAGGTGCCCCTCATGACATCTTTTTAAAACAAAACAAAACAGAGATTATGCTGGGTGAAATAAGTCAAGCAGAGAGAGTCAATTATCATATGGTTTCACTTATTTGTGGAGCATAACAAATAGCATGGAGGACATGGGGACTTAGAGTGGAGAAGGGAGTTGGGGGAAATTGGAAGGGGAGGTGAACCATGAGAGACTATGGACTCTGAAAAACAATCTGAGGGTTTTGAAGGGACGGGGGGTGGGAGGTTGGGGTACCAGGTGGTGGGTATTATAGAGGGCACGGATTGCATGGAGCACTGGGTGTGGTGAAAAAATAATGAATACTGTTATGCTGGAAATAAATAAATAAATAAATAAATAAAGAAAAAAAAAATAAAACAAAACAAAACAAAACAAAACGAAACAAAACTTTTCATCATTGTTATTTTTTTAAATATTTATTTTATGTCATTTCATAAAAATAGTAGAAAGGACGGGGAAGGTTCAGTGTATTTAATCAACCACATGGATCTGGAAGCATCTTATTTTGAATGAAGATTTGTTGAGAACTGCCTATTTTATTCTGCATATTAACATCTCTTGGGGAATTAAAAACAACAGCAACAACAGTTTCAGGCCCAGACTCAGGTAAATTAAATCAAAACCTCTAGGCTTAGGGCTAGCCATCCACCTTTTTTTCCCTTTTAATTTTTTTTTTTTTTTTCTTTAAAGCTCCCACCCAGGCAGTTTCAATGTACAACCAAGTCTGACAGATTCTGGTATATCTCTTTTTCTAATAAAGTATAAAATCCTTAGGGGCAGAAACTTAACATTATTTATTTATGCAGCCAGTGGTTTATACACAGGCAAATAAAGGTTTATTAAATTGATTTATTAGTGCTCTGAAAAGTTCAGCATGTGGAAATTAAAGGTAATTGTCTATTTTTATTATATATCTTGGGCTTCTGGGAATTAAAAAAAATTAAAAGTTCTTGAAAATATATTCATCTCAATTTTCTATGTAAGTAAACTAAATTAAACAAAAATCTATGATCTGTGCGATATTTTGAAAAACGTCATGCATTTTTATGGTTTACTGATAGCATAGTGCATCCATGCGTACACAACTAATGTTCATCCCCATATGACTTCTCTATTTGTTCCTATAGTTGAAATAACTTATTATTTTCATTTGAGATATGAATTTTTCGATTATCAGGGTAGCAATTTCCATGATCATGTAGTACCCAAGATTATGTTTGATGAGTTTCCAGGGGTTATTTTCCTTCATTTTGTTAATAAATTGGTTGAGTTTATCTGGGATAGTGTGGCACAGCCTAATGAATAAACTGACTACCCAGCACAGACCTTAAGCCTGGGAACTATGAATCACCAAGGTATAAATATTCTGGGAGCTTCCGGAGAGGTGCCGGTAAACTACAGGACAGAGCTTTTTTTTGTAGGTTGCTGCTGGATCTTGAAGTTGAGTCAATATCCAGGTTCAGAGCTTTATCTGTGTTTTAATCTAAGAAAAGCAATCTGTGAAATATAGTCTTGAATAAAATTAACAATAAACACAAAATTATTTGCATATATTTGTACTTCAGTGCTGTGTGCACTCTGTGGGTCTTTTTAATCATTTAGACCAGAGAAGTTTCCTCTAATGATGTCATGTTTGATCCAGAATATTATTAAAGTGATTTATTTGTACTCACACCTCCCCTTTGAGCACTTAGAGATAAGAAAATACCCCAGGAGGGGTCTCTGCTGCTGGGAGAGAGACAAGCTATTCCTACAACTTAAAAAAAAAATTTTTTTTTCTTTTCAAGATGGCTGTGGTAACAATGAGTACTATATGGAGTATGTCATATTTTCACAGTCCTGTTTCACAGCAAAAGTGTGAGTCAGAAAATTATGTTTTCACCACTAAAGTTCCCTTTTTAAAATGTTCTTATCCTAGTAAAATATACATAACATAAAATTTACCATCTTAACCCATTTTTAGTATATAAGTCAGTGGTGTTAAGTATCTCCACATTGTTGTGCAACCAACCTCCAGAACTTCTTCATCTTGCAAAACTCAAATTCTAGGGACACCGAATGGCTTAGTCAGTTAAGTGTCCAACTCTTGATTTCTGCTAAGGTCACGATCTCAGGGTTCCCTGGGGTTGAGCCCTGAGTTGGCTCCCTGCTCAATGGGGAGTCTGCTGGAGATTATCTCTCCCTTTCCTCCTGCCCCTTCTCCTATGCCGTCTCTGTCTCTCTAAGTAAATCTTTTAAAAAAGCCCCTCAACTTCTATACCTATTAAACCAGTCCTCATTTTTCCTTCCCTGCCAGCCCCTGACAACTACCATTTTGCTTTTTGTTTCTAATTATTTGACTACTCGACATAAATAAATGGAATCATACAAAATTTGTCTTTTTGTGTCTGGCTTATTTCTAAATGTCCTCCAGTTTTATTCATGTTTTAGCGTGTGTCAGGATATCTAATTGTATGTATATACCACATCTGGTTTATTTATTCATCTGTCTCTGGACACTGGGGTTGCTTCTGTCTTTTGGCTATTTTGAATTATGACTGTTATGAATATGGCTTGGAGCTTCCTTTTATGAACTAGTCTAATCTTTCTAAATCATTTCTTTTTTCTCCCATAGATAACCAAATTTAATGGATCCTCTTATCTGGGCTGATTCTAAGAATTCCTGGGTCCCATCCAAAACCTCCTAAATCATATAATCTTATAGAGGAGATCTGGGGTATACATTTTTTTAAAGCTGCATTAGATTGTTTTGATAGAAACTTTGAAAACCTAGAGCTACCTTGTATCCTGAAAATTTAGATTATACTTACAATTACATCTTAATCACTCTTTCTACTCCTCTGATAAAAGATCATCTGGGGCTTTTCTGGAGTGAGAAACTTATAAAATAATTGTCTCCAGGGAGTATTTTATAAAAATACCTAATCTTTTGATTTCTTTCTATGCACTTTATTGTCAAATGGAGGAAAATTGTTGGGACTTATTTCCAAATAAAGAATACTGTAGCGGCACCTGGGTGGCTCAGTGGGTTAAGCCTCTGCCTTCAGGTCAGGTCATGATCCCAGGGTCATGGGATCGAGTCCTGCATCGGGCTCTCTGCTCTGGGGGAGCCTGCTTCTCCGTTCCTCTCTGCCTGCATCTCTGCCTACTTGTGATCTCTATCTGTCAAATAAATAAATAAAATCTTAAAAAGAAAGAATACTGTAATTATCTCAGCAACATAGCCAGCTAACTAGCTGTACTCTTGAAATTTTAGTAATCTTTTCTTAAGAATGCTCAAAGATAGCTGGACAACTTTTACAAACAGTTAAACACTTCTGAGGTTTTTTTTTTTTTTTTTTTTAGGACCGTATTCTTTTTAATATTAGAAATTTAGATGTTAATAAAGGAAAAATTAGAAAAGTATGAAAAACTGTTAACTGATCACTGAGATTTGGAAATATCTTCACATTTGTTAACTCATATTTTCATAAATAATCCTATATGTCTTATTCATATGGAAAGTAATCTATTTCATCTTAACAAGTATGTCTATAGTTTTAATTTAAAACCTCTAAATTACACAAAACTTTTTTTTTACACAAATCTTTCTTTTGAAAGATGAACCCTTAAATACTATTAACATAATTTTACTATTATTATGAGTAGGATTTGTTTTTGTTTACATAGTCAGAGCTCTATCCTAGTCAAGAAATGTAATAAGTTTTAATCAGAATTTAAACTTTTCAATTACCACCTTTAAGAGTATATTTTTTTATGTAGTCACTGACATTATTTTAGTTAAAAACTGTGAAGGTCCCTACTCTATCAGTTTTTCAACTGCAATTTTCAGTTTCAAAAACACACCAATTATTCTTCCATTTTTTCAATTACAAAAACACACCAAAAGAATGCAAGAAGACTGAAGTATGAAGATCTGGTAATGAGACAGCTAGTGACATGTGTAGTACTTTTGCCAATGGAGCAAAGCCTTAATCAAAACAAGATGGTAGGGCGCCTGGGTGGCTCAGTGGGTTAAGCCGCTGCCTTCGGCTCAGGTCATGATCTCAGAGTCCTGGAATCGAGTCCCGCATCAGGCTCTCTGCTCAGCAGGGAGCCTGCTTCCCTCTCTCTCTCTCTCTCTCTGCCTGCCTCTCCATCTACTTGTGATTTCTCTCTGTCAAATAAATAAATAAAATCTTTAAAAAACAAACAAACAAACAAAAAAACAAGATGGTAGATAGTGTCAGGCAGACAACAATAACAACAACAATGGAGTAGGATTGTATAGCAGTGATGATCCTTCGGTTGAGCATAATGACTGGGTTTTTAGAGATATCAGTTTGCCCGATTGTTTGCTTTTCTCTGTGACACTTGCTGCTTAAGTACAGGGATGCAGAAGCCAAATGGTTAAGTTCATTCAGTGCTGGGAATTTGTGAGACTGGATTATTGAGAGAGAGAGACAAGAGATTTGAGGTTGGTTGCATAAGATTTATTGGCATAAGAAGACTTATTTTAAGGGAAAATACAAAGAAAGTGGCTTCTAAAAGGTAGGAAGAAAGTATTAGAGCCATTAGGTTTGAAATGTCAGAGAGGCTTTTAAGGTTACTAGAGCTTTGTTCAGTCCCAGAGGGAAATTTTGTTAAGAAAACCATTTAGACTTAATTCAGTTATACTACTTTCTTCTTTATCTTTGGTATTATCTTTCAAGTACAATGCCTTTCAAATAAGAAGCTAAACTTAGTAATGTGACAGGCAGCTTTTGGGATATGTGAAAGGAGCTGCTGATTTCCAAAAGTGGCTTAGTTAGGTTTTCTTTCTCAAACCAGATAACTGCAGATTGGCTACTAGGTAAAAACTCTGAGGAGCAAGAGAGGGTAGCAGAGAATTCATGTCACATGCACACCTATTTCTAACAGTGCGAGTCTCTTGGCAATGACTTGTCCTATTTGATTATTTTCGTTGCTTTTTTCTAAAAATGTGCTTTATTTTGTTTTTTTTCTTCAAGTATTTTTTTCCCCACTAGATATGGTATTTTGAGTTGAGAATGTTTTATTTTAGTTCTTGAGAATTGTTTTCTATTATCGTTCAACCTCTAATATCTGCAAATAAAAAGTTCACCTTCATTGAAATTGTTGTTTCCCTGTATATAATGTATCACCTTTTTTTTTGGCTGTTTTCAAGATTTTCTCATTATTTTTAGTTTTAAGGACTTTGAATATGACCTATTATCTTTATATATACCTTTTTTGAGATTTATTAATATTTTAGATTCTGTATATTTATGTCTATCATCAAACATGGGGACTTTCTGGTCTTTGTTTCTTCAATATTTTTATTCCATGCCTATTTTTTCTTCTCTCCTTCTAAGACTCCATGTATACATATTCTATATCTTTTTCTATTGCTCTACCATTCCCACAAACTTGTTTTTTGTCAACAATTGATTTTATTTTTCATTTAGATTAGATTATTTCTATTTATTTTTAATGCATACTGATTTTTTTGTCAGTTCCATTTGTTTTTAAGGCTACCTACTTAAATAGGTTTTTTAGATATTGAATTTTAAGTTTAAAATTTTTTATTTCCCTTTTATAGTTTTCTATATACATTTCTATATACATATCTATATACATTTCTCTGCAAATATCTTACGTAAATTATGCTTTTATTCATTGGGATCATATTCTTCCTATTTTAGATTTTGTGTCAACCTTTATCTTTTCAAAGATTTATTTATTTACTTGAGAGAGAGAGAGAACATGAGTAGGAGGGGCAGAGGGAGAAGAAGAGGGAATCTCAAGTAGAATCTCTGCTGAGTGGGGAGCCCAATATGAGGCTTGATCCTATGACCTTGAGGTCATGACCTGAGCTGAAATCAAGAGTTGAACACTTAACTAACTGGACCATCCAGGCCCTCTGGGAGCATACTCTACTCTGCCCATCAGGATAACTATGATGTTTGTTTTATGTGTCTATGTGAGTTTTATTTTTATTTATATATTAATATTTCTATTGAACTACAGTTGACACACAATGTTACATTAGTTTCAGGTATACAACATAGCAATTCAACAACTGTATACATTATACTATGCTCACCACAAGTGTAGCTACCATCTGTCACCACACAATACTACTACTGTATAATTAATAATATTACCTTTGTTGTGCATTTCATCCCTATGACTTATTCATTCCATAACTGGAAGCCTGTACCTTCAAGCCCCTTCACAAATTTTCCCCATCCCTTGATTCCCTTCTCTCTGGCAACCAACCAATTTGTTCCCTATATTTATGGGTCTGTTTCTGCTCTTTTTTTTTTTTTCATTGTTATTGTCATTGTTTTACTTCTGTTTGTTTTTTAAAATCCCACATGTAAGTGAAATCATATTACATTTGTTCTTCTCCATCTGACTTACTTCACTTAACCTAATACCCTCTATGTCTATCCATGTTGTCACAAATGTCAATTGAGTAATATTTTTAAAATATTTTTTTATTACTGAGTAATATTCCATTGTATATATACACTACATCTTTATCCATTCAAGTTGCTTCCATGTATTGGTTATTGTAGGTAATGCTGCAATAAACGTGAGGTACGTATATATATATATACATATATATTTTTTTTGTATTAGGTTTTCATTTTATTTGGGTAAATACCCAGTAGTGGAATTACTGGGTCATATGATATTTTTATTTTTAATTTTTTGAGCAATCTCCATGTTGTTTTCCACAGTGGTTGCACCAATTTTCATCCCAACCAACAGTACATGAAGGTTCTTTTTCTCCACATCTTCACCAACATTTGTTATTTATTGCCTTTTTGATACTAGCTATTCTGACTTGTTTGAGATAATCTCTCATTATGGTTTGGTTTTGCATTTCTTTGAAGACTAATAATGTTCAGCATTTTTCATTTGTCTGTTAATCATTATATGTCTTTTTAAAAAAAATGTCTGTTCAGTTTCCCTGCCCATTTTTAAAGTTAGATTACTTGTTTTTTTGGTGTTGAATTTTACAGGTTCCTTATATATTTTGGTTATTATCTCACTATTGAACTTATTATTTGCAAACATCTTCTCCCATTCAGTAGGTTGCCTTTTCATTGCTTGATGGTTTTCTTCACTGGGCAAATATTTTTATATTGGTGTAGTCCCAATAGTTTATTTTTTTATTTTATCTCCCTTATTTGAGGATATATATCTAGAAAAATGTTGCTAAGGTTGATGTCAAAGAAATTACTACCTATGTTTTCTTCTAGGAATTTTATGATTTCAGATATCACATTTAGATCTTTAATCCATTTTGAGTTTATTTTTGTGTATGGCAAGAAAGTGGCCCAATATTATTCTTTTTCAGGTAGCTGTCCAGTCTTTCCAGCACCAGTTATTTGAGAGACTATCTTTGCTTGTTACATATTCTTGCCTGCTTTATTGTAGATTAATTGACCATATAAGCATGGTGTTTTTTCTGGGCTTTCTAGTCTGTTCTATTGATCTATATGTCTATTTTTGTGCCAGTACATATTGTCTCATTATATCTCTGTAGTATATCTTGAAATCTGGGATTGTGATACTTCCAGTTTTGTTCTTTCTGAGGATTATTTTTGCTATTTGGCATTTTTTTTGGTACTTTCATACAAATTTTAAGATTATTTGTTCTAATTCTGTGAAAAATGCTATTGGTTTCCATGGATCACTTTGGATAATATGAACATTTTAACAATATTTAAAAAAAATATTTATTTACTTATTTTGACAGGCAGAGATCACAAGTAGGCAGAGAGACAGGCAGATAGAGAGAGGGAAGCAGGCTCCTTGCTGAGCTGAGAGCCCAATGCAGGGCTCAATCCCAGGACCTTGAGATCATGACCTGAGCCGGAAGCAGAGGCTTTAACCCACTGAGCCACCCAGGTGCCCCCATTTTAACAATATCAATTCTTCCAATCCATAAACATGGTATATCTCTCCATTTGTGTGTGTTTTAAATTTCTTTCATCAATGTTTGACACTTTTCAGAGTACAGTTGTTTTATCTTTTTGGTTAAGTTTATTTGTATGTATTTTGTCCTTTTTAGTGTGATTGTAAATGGAATTGTTTTAATAATTTCTCTTTTTGCTACTTTATTATTGGTGTCTAGAAATGCAACAGATTTCTGTGTATTACTTTCTTATCCAGCATTTACACTGCATCTAATAGCTTTTTTTGTGGAGTCTTTGGTGTATTCTATGTAAAGTATCATGTCATCTGAAAATAGTGACAATTTTCTTGTTCCTTACCAATTTGGATGCCTTTTATTTCTTCCTCTTGTCTAATTGTTGTGGCTAGGACTTCCAGTACTATGCTGAATAAGAGCAGTGAAAATGGAATCCTTCTCTTGTTCCTAATCTCAGAGGAAAAGTTCTCAGAGTTCACTACTGAATATGATGTTGGCTGGGGATTTTCATGTATGGTCTTTATTATATTGAGCTAAGTCTCCTCAAAGCCCACTTTGTTGAGAGTATTTATCACAAATGGATGTTGAATTTTGCCAAATGCTTTTTCTGTATCTATTGAGATGATCATATGATTTTTGTCCAACATTTTTTTAAAATATGGTAGAGGGGTGCCTGGGGGGCTCAGTGGGTTAAGCCACTGCCTTCGGCTCGGGTCATGATCTCAGGGTCCTGGGATTGAGCCCCACACCGGGCTCTCTGCTCAGCAGGGAGCCTGCTTCCTCCTCTCTCTCTCCCTGCCTCTCTGCCTGTTTGTGATCTCTCTGTCAAATAAATAAATAAATAAATCTTTTAAAAATAAAAAAAATAAATAAAATAAAATATGGTATATCATGATGATTGATTTGAGAATATTGAAACACTTCATATCCCTGGAATAAATCCTACTTGATTGTGGTTCATGATCCTTTTAATGTATTATTGAATGTATTGCTAATATTTTGTCAAGGATTTTTGGATCTATGTTCATGTGGGATATTTGCCTGTAGGTTCCTCTTTTCCTCTTTCCTTCCTTCCTCCCTCCCTCACTCTTTTTTTCTTTCTTTCTTTCTTTCATTTCTTCATTCATTTGTTCATCATTTTGTTCATTTATTCTTTTTGGAGTGTCTTTGTCTGGTTTTGATACCGGATAATAATGGCCATGTATAATATGTTTGGAAGTATTACTTCCACTTCTTTTTTTGGAATAGTTTGAGGAGACTAGGTATTAACACTTCTTTAAATGTTTAGTTGAATTCATATGTGAATTCATCTGGGCCTAGACTTTTGTTTGTTTGGAATTTTTATTTAATTAAATTAAATTAATTAATTAATTAATTTTAAATTTAGAGAGAGTGTGTGAACAGGGGAAGGGCAGAGGAAGAGGTAGAGAAAGAATATTAAGTAGGCTTCATGCCTTGAGTGCAGCCTGTTGTGGGATTTGATCTCACAACTCTGAGATCATTACCTGAGCCGAAATCAAGAGTCTGACACTTAACCAGCTGAGCCATCCAGGAATCCCACTTTGGCATTTTTTTATTACAATTTAATTTGTGTCTAGAAATTGGTATGTTTCTTCCTGATTCAGTTATAGAAGGTTGTATGTTTCTAGGAATTTACCCGTTTCTTCTAGGTTGTCCAATTTGTTGGCTTATGATTTTTCATAGTAATCTCTTATAATCCTTTGTATTTCTGTTATGTTGGTTCTTACTTCTCTTTCATTTCTGGTTTTACTTATTTGGGTCCTCTCTCTTTTTTTCTTGTTGAGTCTGGCAAAAGTTTTATGAATTTTATCTTCTTTTCAAAAAACCTGCTCTTGTTTTCATTGATCTTTTCTATATTTTTATCTCTATTTCATTCATTTTTCTCTGATCTCTATTTTTTGTTTTCTTCTATTATGTGTTTTGTTTTTTGTTTTTCTAGTTCCTTTAGATTCAAGGATGTGAGATTGTTCTTGTTTCTTGAAGTAGGCCTGCCTGTATTAGTATACATTTCTTTTTTAGAACTGCTTTTACTGTGTTCCCAATATTTTAAATTAATATATTTCCATTTTCATTTTATCCACATATATTTTTATTTCCTTTTTGATTTTTTTACTGACCCATTGGCTGTTTAGAAACATGTTGCTTAGCCCTCACAGATTCATGTTTTTTCTATTTTTTTCTCATAATTAATTTCTAGTTTCATACTGTTGTTAGAAAATATGTTTGAAATTATTTTAATCTTCTTAAATTCATTGAGACTTGTTTTGTAGTCTAACATGTGATCTATCCTGAAGAATGTTCAAATATGTTTGAAATTATTTTAATCTTCTTAAATTCATTGAGACTTGTTTTGTAGTCTAACATGTGATCTATCCTGAAGAATGTTCCTTCTGCCCTTGAAAAGAATATGTACGCTGCTGTTTTTGTTTTTGTTTTGTTTTTTGGATGAAATGTTTTATATATATCTGTTAAGTCCATCTTGTCTAATGTGTCACTCAAAGACATTCTTTCCTTATTAATTTTTCAATCTGGATGATCTAACCACTGATGTGAATGGGAAGTTAAAGTGGTCTACTCTACAGTCAATTTCTCCCTCTATTTCTGTTAATATTTACTTCAGTGTTGAGTGCATAGATAGTTACAATTGCAACATCCTCTTGTGAATTGATCCCTTTAACATTATACAATGCCTTTCTTTGTCTCCTGTTACAATCTTTGTTTTAAGATCTATTTTGTCTGCTATAAGTGTGGCTGCTCCAGCTTTCCCCCCCGCCTCACTTTCAATTGTATGTAGTATCTTTTTCTGTCTCTTCACTTTTAGATTCCATGTATCTTTAGGTCTAAAGTGTGTCTCCTATAGGCTTCATATAGATGGGTCTGTTTTTTTCATCCCTTCTGTCTGACCAATGTCATTTTATTAGAGCATTTAGACTCTGTATGTTTAAAATAATTATTAATAGTTTTTTACTATTGCCATTTTGTTAATTGTTTTATTATTGTTTTTGTATTTCTTCTCTGTTCCTTTATCTCTTTCTCTGTTTTCTCATGATTGATGAATTTCTTTAGTATTATGGTTGCCTTTTGTTCTCTTTATTTTACTTTATTAAAATGAAATAAAACAAAAATGTTTTTGTTTTATGGTTCCCATGAAGTTCTTATATAATGTCCTATATATATAGCAGTCATATTAAGTTGATGGTTATACAAGTGTTTTACATTCTAAAAGAACTTCATTTTTACTTCTTCCTCCATGTTCAAAGTATATGTTGTCATGATTTACATCTATTTATTTTGTGAATCCCCTTACCTAATTTTTTAAATTTTGCTATTTTTGATTTTAACCTTTATATTAGCTTTATAATGTATTGCTCTAGTGTCTAGAGCAATGTATATTTACTTTTAGTATGTTTGCTTTTACTGTATGTTTGCTTTTAGTCATGACATTTTTCTTCTCATAATTTTATATTTCTCATTATGGCTTTTTCTTTTCCCCTTAAATAAGTCTCTTTAACATTTTTTTTTGTAAAGCCTGTTTAGTGACAACAAACTCCTTTAACTTATGTTTGTCTGGGATACTCCTTCCTTCTATTATGAACTATGGCCTGCTAGTAAGAGTATTCTTGGCACTATGTTCTTTTCTTTTAACATTTTGAATATGTCATGTCACTTTCTTCTGGACTACAAAATTCAGCTGAAAAATCAACTGCTATCCTTATGGAGTATCCTTTATACATACCTAGTTGCTACCTTTAAGATTCCCTTTTTATCATTACTTTTTTAGGTTCATCTTGTTTGGAACTCTGTGCTTCCTGAGGTTGGATATCTGTCCCCCTTCTCCCCCCCCCAAGGACAAGACAATTTTCAGCTATTATTTCTTCACCATAGTTTTAACCCTCTTTCCCTCTTCTCTTTCTTGGATACTTATTATGCAAATGTTTGTTTACTTCATGTTGCCCAAATGATCCCTCAACTTACCTTCATTTTTTTGAAATTCTTTTTTCTTTTTACTGCTCAGCATGGGTACGTTCCATTACCCTGTTCTCCAGATTCCTGATCCGTTCTTTAGCATTCTCTAATCTACTAGTGTATTTTTCATTTCAGTTATTATCTTTTTCAATTTTGATTGGTTCTTTTCTGTTTTCCCTGTCTCTCTGTTGAAGTTCTCATTGTGTTTATCCACTCACCTCTACAGTCTGGTTACCATCTTTACAATTATTACTTTGAACTTTTTATCAGATAGACTGCTTATTCTTATTTTATGTAGTTCTTTTTCAAGGTTTTGTCATGGTCTTTCATTTAAAGCACATTCCCCTATCTCTTCATTTTGATGACTTTCTGGGCTTGTTTTAATAAATTTGGTGGAATAGAACTTTTCTTAAACTTAAAGGAGTGATATATGGTGTCCCATATGTTTTTTCTATGGTTGTACTAGCTGTGTGAGCCTGGATTTCAACAGGCTGGAGCTGTGGCTGGCATGGGCTAGGAGTTCTGGTGCACTGTTTTGGGGCCTCCTAATCAGATGCCTATGGGAAGTAGGTATAGTTCAGAACAGTTCTGGGGCTCTCCATACAGATGGCACCCTGGCAGGATAGCTAAAATTGAAGTGGATACAATCAAAGGATCTTGGGGCTCTCCACACAGATGAAGCCCTAGAAGGACAGCTGAAGGTGAAACGGGTATAAGCTGGGGGGCCAGTGTGTCCTACACAGGTGGTGTGCTGCGGGATGGCTGGAGTTGAGTTGGTCATAGGCCAAGTTGTCCCGGGGTGCTCCATACATGGAGTACCCTTGTGAGTCCTCCAGAGCAGATGCAGGCATGGGCTAGGAGGTCCTATGACATTTTGTACTGGTGGTGCCCAGGCAAGTCATCTGGAACCAAAGTGGTGTGAACCTAAAATGTTCCAGTGTGCCTTGTATCCATGTCACCTCGCTGAAATGGCTGGAGCTATAGTGAGCACTGACCAGGTACATACTGTTATCTGTTGTGCTAGGGACACCTTGGTAGGATGGTTGGGGCTGTTGTGGGCTAGGGGCTTGAGGCTCCCTGAAGTGCTAGGTCCACTGGGCTACCTGGGTCCTGTTTCCATCCTCACTGTTAAGGTGGAAAGGAAACATAAACCCTGGCACTTGCCAGGGCTTCTGATTTAGAGAGAATTCCAACAGCTCCCCTGATGTTTGGCAGAGTTCTAGGGCAGGAATATTTATATTCCTGTTGCTCTTTAAACCACAGTCATTTTTTTTTCTGTGTTCCACAGCATCCAGGGCTGGTAAGGATTAGGGGCCTGGGGCTTGTTGAGGCAGCAGGCCAGCAATGGCAACTAGACCCTGTTCCTGTCTGTACTATCAAGGTGAAGGGAAAATATAAATTGTGGCACTTGCCTGTCTGCCTACCTGGAGAGAATTCCAGCAGCTTTCCTGTCATTTGGCAGGGTTCTAGAGCCATCTCTTTTTCTAGTTTCCCTTTTAAGTTGTGTCTTTTTTTATGTGCCCCAGGGCAGATGAATTGGCTCATGTCCTCAGCACTCTCCTCTCCACTGCAATTTACAGCATGGAAGGTGGGAGTTCCCTTTGTTACCGTGTCTCCAACTCTTTTGCTGTACTTTTCTATGTGGCCTATCTTTTGTTGTGCAGAAACTGCTCAGCCAGCCTTCAGATCTTTAGGAGGAATTGTTCTATAATTGGGAGTAGATTTGGCATGTCCATGAAGGAGGTGAGTTCAGGGTCTTTCTAGGCTACCATCTTGGGCATTCTTACAAGACAATTTTTTTTTTCCCCCCACAGAGGACTCTTCTTCTGTGATGACTGTACTTAATATGATGACCTTATGTAACCATAGATTCAAATTATTTAAATTAAATCTACGTTTGCGCTATTTTTCATATTAGCATCACAGCCATATTGAACTATATCCAATTCACATTTTCCATTATTTTCTTTCCTTTCAAATTACTTGATTTGTCTATAAATTTTGAATATTCTTAAAGCTTAATATTTCCAAGTATTAGATATTTGATGATGTATGTACTATAGTTCCTGGTAACTTACTCAAATGTTTATAAATTGTTAACAAGAGCCCTTTGCAATCATTTGATATGTATTATACTTTCCAAAATATAATCCTCTAGAGTTATATTTAAACTTTTAGTGCTATTTGCACAGCAATTTTATATTAAATTATAAATAGTAATTTAAGTTTATATGGACACTTTGATATAGATTATGGAGAGGATCTATCATAGGGAGAAAGATTTGGGTTCCAGATTTTTTAAGACAAAAGTTATCAATGTTAGTGGTATATTAAAATTCCCTAGTCAAATTTTAAGAGAAAACAGAATGCTACCTCTGATCAACCAAATAAGAATCTCTGGGAGAAGCACTATGTACTGAAATTTTAAAGAATAAGTAAAATTGAAAATAACCAGAAAAATTCCCAAACGGTTTAGATGATAAATGAGAACTACTCTAGAAATTACCATTCTCTCTGTTTCACAGGAATTTCAGAGTAGAAATTCCTCTCTCACAGCAGATAAACTACTGGGTGGTATAGTTATAATATGATCCTTTTTTTTTTTTTTGTAGATTTTGAGCAACTTTTAGTTAAGCTGCCATAAAGTAAATAGTAAAATAGTTATTGGGGAATAAACTAATAAGTAGGTAGAAGTATTCAGATAAGCAGAAATTCCCACAGGTCAAATATCTTTTTGCAAAATTAGGACATCTCTTCTGCCAAAATATCTGAGAGAGTTAAGCAGTGGAGCTGGTCATCTGGATTTTTTAACATGTGCATTTACCCTTACCAATTTTATCTGTCTTCCAGACTGTTCCTTTCAAGATGGGTAAAATATTTTAGAATTAAGTGAGTAGTTCTCAAGTGTCATGTTAGTGCTTCAAAAAGTGTAAAATTTTATATAAATATGAATTATGATTATCCATGACAGATATAGTATTAGGATGAATATATATTTACTAATCACTGGCAATTTTTAATCTACAAAAATGGGAGCTTTATGTGAATCAAATTTACACAATTTTGAAGAGAACATTGCAATAAAGACTGACCTCCTATCTCTCTATAATTTCCTTGACAACATAATTAAAAATAGAAGTTGATTGTAAAACAGACAACACTGAGACAGATTTGTTTATATAGGGTCATTTATTCTTGCTGAAAGCAACAGCTGCTTTGCAATTATCTAAAATAGTAACAATATTTATCAAAGGTATTCTGCAAATCACTAGTCCAGGAGGATATTATATGAAGAAAGAGAGGAAAGAAAGAAAGAAAAGAAAGTCAGAGAGAAGAAAGGAGGAAGGGGATTTGGGATCAATAAATGGAAAAATTCTATACACTATAGGTTTCTGTCATACTGTACATAGGTATATTAAAGATCTACAATGATTTTTAGGAAAGAAACTTCTTTAATTTAACAGTTCCCACACTGTTCAATCTAACTTTGAGCTACAAATCCTTTTACATGCAACAATTGTTAACAGTCTGACAAAAAATGTTTTAATAAAGGGAAGTTTCTGACACAATACCAAAATAGCATTCTGTGAAAGATATTGCATTTTGATTCATGTTCATTGTGATAAGTGTTTAGGGTATTGGGTTATGATCTCCTTAATAAAGATTACCTATTTGTGAATTCAAATCCCTTTTAGTTGCTTTGTAGCAAAGGAAGTTGTTCATAAAGTTGTAGGCATATTTGTCTTTCTGTGTGACAGCCCAGCCTCTGAACCCCAGTGAGTCTAGGTAAGAGTCAGAGATACTATCTCATATACAAAATAGATGCTGGCTTTCTTGCCTGATGCTTGACTTCTTTGCAGCCAGAATTTGGATGCACAACGTAAGACTGCCAATCAGATGAACTTGTCAGGCTTGACTCAGCAGTATATTCTCAACGAAGTAGATCCAAATAAATATGACAGAAAGAAATAGTGAGTTGTGCATTCAGTGGTGGTAACAGTACTTGCAACAGCATCCTATGTTCCATCTGCTGTTTTTAGTTGTGCAAGTAGAGGCATTTAGCTATGGTGTCCTCTTCTCAGGCAAGTTCTACAGCACAATTTTAAGCATCATTACTGTCTGACTATCCCCAGATGTGGCCCATCCTTCTGGGTGATTCATGAACTACCTAATATCCTTTAAACAAATTTTTCTTCTGCTTAAATCAGCTTTAATTGGTTTCTCTTGCTTGTGACTTAAAATCCAGACTGATACTGTGGGCTTAATCTTACTAATGAGATAAAAACGAAAGGTTAACTGTGTGAAGGAGTTATAATTCTTCTATATTCCTGAGATAGTTGGTTGTTGAGAAGAATACTATGGAGTTCTACAGAGAAGATAATTTTCAGAAGCATGAAGGAGTCAACTTGCAGGTAAGGTCAGCCTGAGTGGTAGTGTGCTAGAATTTAGTAATGAGACAGGGCATTTCTTCAGAACAGAAAAATAATACACCTTCTGTTTATAATTTATGGCATAATTTAATCTAGTGTTTTCTTCATTTGGTTACTGTCATTTCTGCCTTTTTATTTGCCTGAATTTAATTGCCTTATAAAAGATTTGCTATCATACCAGATTGCTCTGAGGTTAATAGTTTACAAGCTTTCTTCAATGTGCAACAGAAGATAGCCTGGTGCAGAAAACAAGTGACAGACAATAGTGTTGCAATGTCTGAAAACAAAATGAAATGATCTTTGACAGGATTATACTAGATCTTTCCATGATTATAATAATAATTCTTTATATTTGCAAAAATTCTACAGTTTTCAAAGCTCTGTCAATATATTATCATATCCAAGGTCCATTCTATCAAACCCAAAGCTCTTAATTTTATTTTAATCATTTTGATGGGAATCTATTTTCAACTAGATACAAATTTATTAAACAGGTAAATATTGCATATAATGTAAACTTTTACTATAACTTTGCATTATTACTATAAATGTGGATAAGGGAATAGTTTCAGAAACATTAACAGACCACCTGCTGTGCACCCAGCATTATGCTAGGTATAAGGATATAAAAATAAATAAGAGATGGTTCTTAGCTTCAAAGAGGTGGTGGTAGTTATTAAAATTCAGGAAAGTAAGTATGATAAAGAGCCTTATTATCTGATGTGTAATTATACTCTCCCAGCTTTTTCAGTGTTCTCATGAAGACCAAGTTTGGAAGGGCAAGATTTAGTGCAGAGGGTAGTTAGCATTATAATCACAAATCTGCTACTACTGATGCAGTAAATGGTCTCACAGATGTAAGTGTGGGAGGCCATGTGCTGAAGCAGAAAGAGGGGACTCTCAGAAAGATAAAATCTTGAGTTCAAATCAACCCTAGGGAGCAACCTGTATGGATATGGGCAAGCCCCCTAACTTGTCTGAGTTCCTGTTTCCTGGTTGGCAAATCTAGAAAAATACCTACCTTGAAAGGTTGAATGGTGAATTAAGGAGAATATTGGCTAATCAAGTAGTATAGAATTTTTATTATTTCACAAAGAATCCATCCAAGTTTACAATCTTGTGAGAAAATTAGTCTACTGCAGTGCTTGGCACATAATCAACATTCGGTATGTATTTGTTTGATGATAAAAGATAATATATTTGAGTTTAACTTTGAGGTAGGTAGAGCAGGTATTATTATCTCAAATGTTAATATTGTTCACACTAGAATCATCTTTACTTTAGATAATAGAAACCACATTTACATATCAATTCATTTAAAATGGAGGTAATAATGACATTCTGAACAGAAAAAGAGCTTCATCTCTGAATTATTTGTATCATTTATGTTCTGGGTACTCTTCCATTTGTATACAAATAGTAATCAAATAAATGGAGACTTTAAATGGAAAAAAAAAATAACAGCTTTCGGCCTATGGTATAGACCGTTACTATTGAATAATGATAAAAAAAATAAAGCAAGTTACTGAATGCTTTCTATGTGAACATCTTACTTAATCACAAAGATTCAGTTTCTAAATATTTATATATGAGTTTGAAAATATGTGGGCAGCTCCCTTGATAGAGTGGACATCTGCATTCCACCATCATTTTATAATGAATCCACAAATTTAAAACAACTTTTAGAAAAATACTCAAATGCCCTTTGTGAAAGCAGAGTTCCAATATACATGCTTTTTGATTTTCTGAATCATCATACTCAAGAGAGTAAGAAACTATATAGAGACTTAACACTCAAACATCTGCTTAAGAGCTGTGTCAATGCATATTGTCTCCAATTTACCATGTATCTCCAGTTTTGCTACAATGTGATTCATTTGTAATGGCCAAAGGACAGACATGGGTAGGCATGTCAGTGGGGCAGAGTAGGAGGGAAATACTCAGATATATAAAAGATAGTGTGTGTACAATAGAGTGAGTTGAAAGTTACTTAGGTTAGGTACAAACCACCTGCATAACGTACCATAGCAGGGTAGGGACCAGAGTGAGAAGTCTGAACCTGGCTTTAGTAGAAGCCTATCTGATAAAGCTGAGCACATTAGCATAGATAGCTCCTTGTACTGGTCCTGAGTTTCTGAGGAACCAAGGACCTGCCTTCATGGTTGTGATTCTTCTTACCTTCCATAATGTATTCCTATTATTTGGATATTTACCAGCATGATATGTTGTTTGAATCTTGGATCTCATTCTCTCAGTGAAGAGCACTGCTATATATGAAAGATAGGCTCCTGAATTGGGCATATATAAGTACAGTACAATATCATCAAACAGTAGAATATCCATTAAATGGTAATTTCACTTCCCTTCAAAGTCTTTTTCCACAACTCCCTGACATCCAAATGCTTCTATCATCATCTTCCTTGTGAAAAGCTTGCTTATTTGTCCTGTTTCAAGGTCAACATCCTGTCCTCACTATCCCTGTTTGATTCCCTAGGGGAATTCTGGCATTGGCCAAATACTTTGTATTTCCCTTATCACACAAAACCAATCATCTTAAATTATAGATATAGGGAAATATTAGGGGAGGGAGACAACACTAACTGCATAAAATTTTTTTAGGCTATCAAGGAATGTTACCATGAGTCTGTTTATTGATGATAACATGGAAGAAATGGTTACAAAAAAGCTTAATTGTTCAGAGGACTAGGATTAAGATTATTTAACACAAAAGGGTTCATAAAAATCATCCTTCAAACTCTAGGGAAATACCCACAATAAGCAGGGAATTCCTGGTTAGAAAGTCAGGTATCTTTTTGGAAGTCTGTACCAGAGACAGTGGGTAATGACATGCAGATATTCTCTGACCCAATCTCCTTTCCAGCCATTATCACTTAACTCTGTGTTACTTATTTGAACTATTCATCCTTCTTGGATATTTTCTTGTTTATTTCTTAATTCTTTTCCTAAATATGGTCATTGTGTGTTCCATAAGCTCCATAGAGTCAGGAATCTTGTTTCATTCACCATAATCTTACCAGGACCCACAAAAATATCTGGCATGTACTAGATGTTGGTTGAACTAGGGAATTAACTACTACATGAGTGAGCAGCACTGAAATTTTGCAGGGGAAAAGGAAAATATGGGGGCCTAGTGTTCCCAGGATTTTTCTTTTTATTATTCATTTATACTGAAATTTTTTCATCTATGATTTTTTATTTTCCCCCCAGGCTTCCCCTCCCTCCCCCAGACTGGGAGAGTAGGTTTTGTTCCTGGCATCAGTAACTCAATTCTTGTTACTCCATAAACAACGTAGATGAAATATGTTACTCCTTAAATTACTCTAAGAAATTATTGGTATCTTGATGTTTACATACCTCTGCAATACTATGAATTCTTGAGTTCAAATCTAGCAGGGAAACAAGCTAACTTCATAACCATGAACCTGATTCTATTTGTCTTTGTTTTTATGCCTTACACATAGACAACACTCAATAAATGTTTAAAGACTAAAGAAAAATGGGCTAAATGATTCAACTACACTTAGACACAATCGATAACACCACTTCTCAAGGAAATGCATTAAAGTGATTTTGTATTACAGAAAACAACTCCTCGACCTTGAACATGTGGTGGCACTTTCCTAGTTACAGTAGTAGGTACTCTCGGGTTAGTGAAACATGGAGGAGCAACATGCCTCATGTCAGTGGGAGAAAGGTGGTTTAGGGCCTTGTTACTCAAAGTATGGTTTGCATCACTTGGAAGCTTTTTGGGGATGCAGAATCCCAACCACATCCCGAGACTTCTCAGTTGGACTCTGTTTTTATCAAGATCCTCAAGTGATTTGCATGCACATTTAAATTTGAAAAGCAAAGATTTAGGAGAGGCAGCTCAACAACTATGTTATCTCAGACATCATTAATATCTTAAATATCTGCATCTGTACAAAACCTTTTAGGTAGCTATATATTGGTAGACAGTAAAATTCTTCTTCAATTACTCTGAGGAGTAAAACTTCCTCCAAAATCCTATTTGCATATTCATCAATTTTCAGAAAACACACTCAATGCAGTGTTTTGAATTAATCAATTCAGTGCTTAAATGATGAAATTTGCAGTCTCAATAAAGCATGATAAACAGCTGCTCCCTTTCATTTCTGCCTCCACTAAAGGAGACTTAGAAATACTCACTGGAAACTCATCACTTCTCTGCTTCTTGGCAAAAAAATATCCTTATCCAGGAGCTGGCACAACTTCCAAGTTGAAAAAAGCACTGGATTTTACATCTAGACACATCTGCTTTAAACTGTGCTTGAAATAAATGAAAGCGTAAACATCTTTTATTAATCTTTCTCTTCTCATCACTTCTACAGCACTTAGAGTCTAGGTCACAAAATTAACATCACGTGGTAGAATGCTTTGTACTCTAAGATGTTTCACGATTAAATTGTAACAATGTCAAAGCAGTAATATAGATAATATGTACAATTGGCATTCAATAAAGAAATTTCAATTGCCTGGGTAGTCAAATAAACTATGTAGAGAAAGTTAGTATCAAACTTGGTACTGAGGGATAAGGATGGTGGACAGAAAGGACATGAAAAAGTAATACCAATAACAAAGATATGAAAAAAGGATGAATAGCAAGTTCAATTTGTGAGGAAACATGTCTGTGATGTGTAATGATGAGACCCACCATTGGAAATGTTGACCAAAACAGACTGCCATTAATTCCAAGTTGAATTTAAATATTTCCTGCAGTAAATACACTTTGAGTAAGTAACAAAATGGAAAAAAGAAAAAGGGCCTAAGGAAGAATTTTAATCAAGAAAGGTACGCAGCAGGCAAGTTTAGTCCTTACGTTGGTCTTGCGGTGTTGGGTCTTAATACATGATTGCTGAAGAGCAAATGAATGAATCTACAGTGTTTCATGTATTTTTCAGGAAAAGAAATTAGTTTCTGAGGTCAGTGAACTTCTTTGCAAATTGTTGATGTGTTTTGCAACTTTTAAAAGAGTGTTAGCAATTAATAGAAAGTCAATAACAGAGACAACAAATGTAAATGCAGTATATACACACTTGTCTGAACATGGCTATAAGTGGGACTCTGTTACATGCTTGACTAATAACCATGGTGAATCATAGGTTTTCTAAGTTTTTTTCCAGTTTTCCAAGATCAGTTTCTCAGAGTATTATCCCTCTTGTCTCCCTATATCAGAAAACTAGGCTTTAAGACAACTGAGACATTTTCCAATAGTCACTCTGATAGTTCTCTGCAGATGTTAGCAGAACTGCTACAGAATCACTATGTCAAAACTTCCATATGAAACAGTCATTTGTAAAATTGTTATGATGATTCAGACACGTCCTGGGAGAGCATTAATGTTCTTAGGAGAACTCTACTTGACAGATGTATGTTTTGGACCAAAAAGAGTAGGAAGGTGATTTGGGTTACTGGCCCTGAAACCATGATAGGTCCCTTTGATAGAACTGTAGAGTAAATAAAGAGGCTCCTTTCCTTTAGGGAAGCTCCGTGTTGGAGGGGAGAGCAGGCTCCATCCATGTAATCCAAGTTTTTCTTCATTTCCACAATTTGAGATTATGGTAAACTAATAGGAGTAGAGATGGAAGAGTAGGATGCAGCATATTATTTTAATAGCCCCTCCTCTCATGTCCAGATAGAACTGTCCAGAAGACAGGCTAGTAATCAAGAGGAGATAGAAAATAAAGCCTATGGGTAGGGGAGTGAAAAGTCTAATGTTATAATCTAATCTGTATTTATTAAGTTACCGGAATCATTAAATTTGGACTATTGGAAAATCAAGAGTTATAATGAGTCAACAACTCATTCACCATAAGCAATTTTGAGCGTCTAGAATGAGTTCAAACAATCCAGTTAATTTTCTTCCATTTGTTTCATATACTCAGTGGTATTATGTGTTCTTAGTGTAGAGATTATATCCAACAATACTGAGATCTGTCCGTGAGAAGCACATAATACATATATGTTAATCTATAAGATGAGTAAGGGCTGAATATTCCCACAGATAATAGAGAAGCTGAGATTTCTCAGTGCTGAATTGTGTTTTCCATCAGCCCACTGTGAATGAAACTGAATCGTAAGATGAAAATTCAACAAAGATTGGTATACTGAAAAGGGATCTTAGAGGCTCCCTAGAATAACTTTCTTTTTAATACATGGATCTCCTATGTTTTACATGTATGCACTCCGACTTGTGATTCTCACAAGTCTGACTTCATGCTTGGGTAAAATACAAAGCCGTTTTTGTAGTGGGATCTGAGAAGCTTCTAAAATGTGCCCCTTTAGAATACAGATGTATTGAGCTGATGAGGAGTTTTTAGTTTCTATATGCAGAGACATTAGGGAAATGACAGGAGAAATAAGAGAATAAATTTGTTACCACCAACTGATCCCTAGAATTACTATATTTCTTCTTGTGTAAATTGAGGACTTTAGCTAAAAGACAATTGAATATTAGTCTTGTTGCACATTAGAATCACCTGGAAGATTTTAAGCATTTACCAATGTTTAGTGGTTATCCTCAGATATTTTCATTTAACTGCTCTGAGATGCTCCTGGGCATCTGTAAGTTTGATTTTTTTCTAATATGATTTTTCTAATATGTCACTGGAATTGGGAGATCCTGAATGAAGGTGGTCTGCAATTCTAACATTCCAAGTATCTCAAAGACAACAGGTCTGGTAAATTCCTAAGTTTGAGGCATTATAACTTTAATCATCTGTTGTTAACTCTTGTGAGGGATTCCCACATGCCTAATAATGCAAGAATTCACTCTCTGGTGCTCTAGCTATGGGGACTTATGACATTTCCAGTGAGTCCAATCAGCCCCAAAAGAAGAAATCATGCTTTTTGTTGATATCAAATTTCTCCATAAGTGTGAGTCTTTGAGCATTTCTTCCAATTTTAGCTAATATTGTGATAATTTTAAAGATCATATAAATAAGAATTGGTTATTTTTCAAAAGTTGGATAAAATTAGTTCCTTTCTATAGTATCCCTCCTGCAAAAAGGCTGAGAAATATTTGCTGGTAGAAAATTCTATAAAGACAATTCTTTTATAGCATCTATAAATCCTTGCAAAAACACTATAAATGATAAAATAATTCCAGTGGGTTTTTGTCACACAAAGGTACTAGTTAGAACTTATAAAGCCATTGCTGGCCACAAGAAATTGTTATAAATATGTTTGTCTGTAAATTTTTGAGGAAATATAAAGATGTATTATTATTTTGGATTCTGTTTATTGGAAACATTTTGGGAACTGGAAATTTAATTAGCTGGCTGACTGGATTTAAAGGTGACTGGCAAGAACCATCCTTCACAAACTACAGTTTCAAAAAGCTTCAGTTTGATCTAAGTTAACTCTTAGAGGATTTGTTCCTGATTCAATTTGTAGGACCAAGGCTTATACATTTTTCCCACTGTTGGTCCTCATATTTTACTGCAGTTAATCATTCCTGGAAGTCTAGGGCTTAACTGAGAATTTATGTGTATCTTTTGTTTTGAAGAGCTTTGGTACTCTGCCACATAAGGCCTCACTTAGAGTAGCTTCAGTTTAGAGTAGGATAAATGTTTCTCACAGGTGAACATTTCCTATAGTTCCATGACCATGTTGTCCCATGAGAGACTGTGTTCTTAGCAGAGGCTAAAACCATTCTCTCCTAGACTCAAACAACAAAAAATGTTGATAGGAGGAAAGCTAGAACAAGAAGTATTAGAAGAGGAAGAAAAAGGACTTAGATAATGGGAATGTCAGAAGTCACTTTCAGGGTCAGTCCTGGCTCTGTATTCAGTACAATGTCCGGTACCCAATTATCATTAACCTTGAGTGTGTCTTCTATATTGGGTATTGAGCTGTATACTTTCCCTGCCTTATTTATTCCTCATCACAACTATATGGGGCTTTCTGCACCCCTTTGGGCCCAAGTACCATAGTTTTTGCCTTAAGAATTCCTTCTTTAGATGGTCACTTCTCGCTTCCTTTTAGCAGTCTTTTTCTTCTAGCCAAGGGGATGAGTCTATCTGGTACCCTCCCCTTCTCTGGATTATGTTCCAGGTCTTTGTGACTGTGGCATTCCTTGTCTGAGTGGTCTGAAGTTTACTTTCCAGGACAATGCAGGCCTCATTCCCAAGGATAGGTCACAACTGTAAAAACAAAATCTGAGGGGAGGCAACCAGAGCTAGTATGGAGCCCCATGTTGTGAGGAAACAATTTACCTTCTATCTTGTTGCTCAGTCAGCCTCAATATACTGTTTCCATCTCAAAGCTCAAGAGAACTACTTCAGCTTTAGATATCCTATTCTCATTTCAGCCAGGGAGAAGAAGAAATGAATGAAAAAATCCATCTTCTTCCTTCAAGGACACTTACAAAACTCTCCTTACATCTCATTAGCCATAATTTGTGTGGTTGTGTGTGTGTCTGAGTAAGAGAAAGAGAAATAGAGACAGACAGACAGAGACTGAAGGAGGGAAAAAAGGTCTTGTTAAATGTATAGTTATTTTGTATTGTCCGGCACATTTATTGAAATGATATACATTTATTCAAATTTTGTATTTTCATTATGTACTATTTGTCATATTTTACTCCTCTCTCCCCTCAGAATAATTCCTTTTTTTTTTTTTGATTGCATGACTTTTTTTCTAAATTGCATTTTTCTCTCCACTCTATAAGGATTTCTATTCTTTTAGTGGTTACTATCAACATGCAAATGAATATTTAATAAAGTCCACCTCCATGTATGGCGCTGGAATAATATAAAGAGATAGGATGACTTTAACTCTTAATATTCCCTTTCTTCTCTGAGGCTGAAACAAACACATTGACAGGAAGAAAACTAGAGCTAGAATCCCTGAAAGAGGAGGAGGGGAATATCTTGAATCATGGAGAGAATGATATTCAGGAGCCTGGGTACTTGGGACACTACAGTGACTGAGGTCTGCTATTTTAACTCAGCTTTATTATAAACCCGAAACAATTATTATTAATTTTTACACCACTAATTTATCTTTAGATGTACATGCATGATTATTCTTTTCGTTCACCAGTCTCAATTCTATTTCAGATATCCTTTCTGGAATATATATATATTTTTTCTTCTTCTAGAAGAAAGGTTCCTTAGAAGTTCTTGAATTAATTTTTTTTTTGTCTGAAAATGTTTTTGTTTTCATACTTGAAAATAGATATTCTGAGAGACCAATATAACTGGACAATTGTTTCCTCTCTGAATTTTGAAGATAAGTTTTACTCTTGTTGCCATTGTTTCTCTTTCTCATTGAGAATTTGTAATTCTAATCATGTTTTTTTTTTTTTTTTTTTTTTTTTTTTGCAGCTGCTGTTAAGATCTTTAGTACTTTGCAATTTCACCATGATTTGTTTAGATAAGAATTATTTTAATTTTTGTTGTTTGGAATTCTTTGCCTTCCGAATGTTATTATTCAACACTTAATGCTAGGAAATTACCAGGTATTATCTCTCTAACTATTACTTCTATGTAATTATTTTATTATTTCTTCCTGGTATCTATTTAAAAAATATTTTGGATCTTCTCACTTTATTCTCCATGTCTCTTAACATTTTCCTTCATATGTTTTGTTTCTTTATTTCTGTGCTGCATTTCATGTAACTTCTTCTGATCTTTCTCCCGTTCACTGATTCTCTTCAGCCCTGTCAAACTGCTACTTAATACCTCACTAAATTGTTAATTTTAATTATATTGACTTTTTAATAACTTTTCCCTAGTTTTTTATTAAATATATCTAATTTCCCTTTTTATTTTTCTGGTAATCTTTTATCTTAATATATTTTCAGTTCTGTCTTATTTTCCTAAATTTCTAAGCATATCTCTTCAATGTTCTTTTTTGAACATTTTTAGTATCTGAACTTTTGTAATTCTTGTAATGTTATTTCATATTCTTCTCACTTGTAGTAGCTTGTTTTCCTTTGTGTTTGGCATATTTTTTATTGAGAGCCCATATATGTTGACATTGTGTATTGGGTATGTATTTTTCCAGGTAGATTTTTGGATTGCCTCTTCAAAGTACCTGAGTAAAAAAAGATTTAGATCTAATCCAAATTCAATTCTTGGCTTATGTATTTTGAACTGAACAAATATAGTAGATTTAGATGGCAAAATATTTGAAGGCCAGTCTTGACCACATAGTCTCAATGAAGGTCTTATTTACAAAAGAACTCCATTTAGTTTTAAAGCTAAGTTAAACATGATACCTCGTTAATGTTACAATTTGCCTCTACGGAGTGTCTTTTTCTGCTATAGCAATTATTGGATGTAATTTGTTCAACTCCTTGTTTTTGAAGCTGGGGGTGATGTGAGATCAACACATACTCCCACATTAACTTTCAGTTCCAGTGCTAGCTTAAATCTATGGTCCTCAATTCCTGGTCACACCTAACTTGAGTCATTTCCTTGATTTTGTGTAAGTTAATCTAGTAGTTTGAAAGAGCATTTTGAATTATTTTGTTAGATGTTCTATAGCAGGAGAATTTGACAATTTTTAGGCCATTGTAATTTTGGAAACAGAAGACTCATATTAAACCATAGAAAATTGTTATATTTTCAGTTGGAGTGCCAACTGAAGGGAGGTGATTCTTTTTAAAAGAATTTAAGTTCTTTAAAAAAGAATTTAAAGTACCACCAGGCTCAAATAAAATTCCATGATTTTCAGGATGTTTATGTTATATAAGAGTCAGACAATGATTTTAGGTATGATTAGGTATCATCAACAATATGGTTGTGATAAAAACCCATCTGAAAGAAGGCTGCCTTGCTCTTTCACTTAGTAGATGTGTAAGTTTTGGTAGATTTTTAAATATTTTTGAGGCTCAGTTTTCTCCTTAAAAGAAGGTTGGTCTGTTAAGTGAGTAGGAGAAGAATAAATGAAACAAGATGGGATTGGGAGGGAGACAAACCATAAGTGACTTTTAATCTCACAAAACAAACTGAGGGTTGCTGGGGGGAGGGGGTTTGGGAGAAGGGGGTGGGATTATGGACATTGGGGAGGGTATGTGCTTTGGTGAGTGCTGTGAAGTGTGTAAACCTGGTGATTCACAGACCTGTACCCCTGGGGATAGAGTATTATGCCTCCATCAGAAAGGATGAATACCCAACTTTTGTAGCAACATGGACGAGACTGGAAGAGATTATGCTGAGTGAAATAAGTCAAGCAGAGAGAGTCAATTATCATATGGTTTCACTTATTTGTGGAGCATAACAAATAGCATGGAGGACATGGGGACTTAGAGTAGAGAAGGGAGTTGGGGGAAATTGGAAGGGGAGGTGAACCATGAGAGACTATGGACTCTGAAAAACAATCTGAGGGTTTTGAAGGGACGGGGGGTGGGAGGTTGGGGGTACCAGGTGGTGGGTATTATAGAGGGCACGGATTGCATGGAGCACAGGGTGTGGTGCAAAAATAATGAATACTGTTATGCTGGAAATAAAAAAAATTAAAAAAAAAAAAAGAAGGTTGGTCTGAATAATAACCTCTTAAGGTTTCTCTGCAGAATGAACATATTGGTATATGTAAAACATTTTGAGAAATGCCTAGTAGATGGTAAAACTAAAAATAAAGAAAGAAAGAAAGAAAAGAAAAGAAAAAAATCTGGTTATTACTATCATGATAAGTATTGCTGATAACAATTAGCAGATGGAAAATGAAGTAGTTCAGAACAGGTCTCTGGCATGTGTACTTTATTTAGCTAAAGACAATCAAGACCTGCAGACCTAAGAAAAATTTTCACCTTTCCCTTAAACTACCAAAAGTAATTTAGATAGGGACCTAGCCCAGAGGGAGCACTACTGCCAGGAGTTAACTTTTTTTATCTAAGTGACTTATCTGACAGACATCTAATTACCAAACATCTGCTCTTCTGATCATGCAGTGAATCACCTCCCTTTTGAAGTCCCAGGTCCTTTCTCCATTCCTTAGCTAAGGATGGCATATAATTTCCACTTGTCCAGTTTGTTTTTGGGTCTTGTATTCTTATGGGAATTGATATTTGAATTGATTTTTCTCTTTTAATATGTCTTTAATTCTTATGAATCAATTTTTCTCTTTTAATCTGTCTTATGATAATTTGATCATTAGACCAGCCAAAGAGTCTAAAAAGATAGAAGAAATTTTTTGTCTTCCCCAACACAAATTAATCACATAATCAATAGCATTAAAAAAAAAAAAGTAATGATAAGCAACATCATTTAATATTTGGGCTCACAGGGGCACCTGGGTGGCTCAGTGGGTTAAGCCTCTGCCTTCAGCTCAGGTCATCATCTCAGGGTCCTGGGATCAAGTCCTGCACAGGGCTCTCTGCTCAGCAGGGAGCCTGCTTCCCCCTCCCTTACTCCTACCTGCCTTTCTGCATACTTGTGATTTCTCTCTCTCTCTCTCTCTCTCTGTCAAAGAAATAAATAAAATTAAAAAATATATTTGGGCTCATATATTTCAGACTTTATTTAAAACAAACTGAGTTGTAAAGCTTTCAACAAATGAACAAAAAACAGATTTAAGAGGTTTTTACTTTTTTATTTTTATTTATTTATTTTTTTAAGATTTTATTTATTTATTTGACAGAGAAAGAGAAATCACAAGTAGGCAGAGTCAGGAGGAAGCAGGCTCCCCACCAAGCAGAAAGCCTGATGGGGGGCTCAATCCCAGGACCCTGAGATCATGACCTGAGCGGAAGGCAGAAGTTTAACCCACTAAGCCACCCAGGTGCCCCTAGATTTAAGAGTTTTTAAAAACAAGGCTTGAGTTAGGGTGTTCCTTTAAATATACCTCTAAGCAAATATAAGAGAAATTGATCTTAAAAAGCATATAAATTTAACATATATTTTGGTTAAATGGCATCCCACATATAATAACCTGATTATAAATGGTATTGCATTAATTTAGGTTAAACACTCAAAAGTGGTTTTGACATAAATTTGATCACCGTTGGGGTGCCTGAGTGGCTCAGTCAGTTAGGTGTCTGCCTTTGGTTCAGGTCATGATTCCAGGACTCTACGATCAAGCCCCACATAAGACTCCCTGTTCAGCAGGGAGCCTGCTTCTCTGTCTCCCCACTGTTCATTCTCTCTCTTGCTATTTCTTAAGTAAGTAAAAAAATACTTTA
Source organism: Mustela erminea (assembly GCF_009829155.1). Classification (NCBI taxonomy): domain Eukaryota; kingdom Metazoa; phylum Chordata; class Mammalia; order Carnivora; family Mustelidae; genus Mustela; species Mustela erminea. The sequence continues at coordinate 94,449,448 of NC_045617.1, forward strand.
AAAAAAATTTGACCATCATTTTGGAAAAATCCAGAGTTTGTAACAAATGGCTGCTGCTTTTAGAATGTATTTTCTATTAATATTTATTTATCTTCTTTAAAAAACATTAATATTTTATAGACAAAGAGCAGTTCTTATCTCGGTATTTCAAAAGTAGGTGTTTTCTGCTATAAATATGTTGTTAAAATTATATTTAACCTCTTTTTGGAAACCACAGAAGAGAAACAGCCTGAATTAATATTAGTCCATGTAAAAATATGCATTGCAGTTTTGCTGAAAAAGAATTTAAATTCTTCCCCTCTGGAGGAATATGTAATGCGCCATTTGTTATTCAGTGCACCTTAGGACATTCATGTTTGAAACTTCATAGAAGAAATATTTAGGTTAGGCATTTTATTTGGTGAAAGGATTCTTTGGAAATAAAATAAGTCCTTCTCTAATGTGAGATACAGGAATTTACTTTTTTATATGCTTATTCCTCAAGACTGATATTTTGTTTTAGGCTTGTAACAATCTTGAATCCCTCATGTTAGAGATAGTTATAAAAAAGATGGAATTGAGTGTTGTGGACTTAAAAGCAGACGTAAAGAAAACGAGAGATTAGGAGTACAGATTTTCCCAGTGTGTCCTTTGAAGTAAAAAGAAACTGTAATGAAATAAAACTAGCTTTATAATTCTGAAAAGGTATAGAATTTGTCACCCCAAAATATGCCTCTTTGGCATAAGGATTATTTTAAGGAATTTCAAGGAGATAGCAGACATAGGAAAAGCTCTGAAAAGCTAGTAAAAATTAACTGATAGGTAAAAGACATTTACATTTAAAAGGAAAAATTTCCATTTGTAACAGGGTCTCTGGTTCAGTACCAAGAAGAGGATGACCAAATCTCTGGAAACTCTTATCAGTGGATAAAGCAGGACTTAAATCAGCATAACTGAAAATAATGAATACTGTTATGCTGGAAATAAAAAAAAAAAAAATCAGCATAACTGTACCTTTATTCACCGTGCTTTTCCTAGTCACCTTCCATAACTGCATCCTTTCCCCAACATCTTTCTTTTGCCTTAGCTGAAGATGACATCTGAGGTGGTACTTGGGCCATTTCAGAGAATTACTCAGTATTTTTTGGTTTGTTTCATTTTTAATGCATAAACGACATATAACATTACATTTGCTTCTCATGTACAAAATAATGATTGATATTTGTATATGGTACAAAACTGTCACCACAATAAGTCTAGTTACCATTTGTCACCATACAAATTTATAATATTTTTCTTGTGATGAGAACTTTTTAGGATTTACTTTTCCAGCAACTTTCAAATAATGGACTACAATATTATTATTATAGTAACCACAGCATACATTAATTACATCCCTATGACTTATTTATTTTATAATGAGAAATTTGTACCTTTGACCCCCCTCACTCATTTTGCCTATTTCCCAACCATCTGTCTCACCTGGCAACCACAGTTCTGTTTTTTGTATCTGTAAGTTTTGTTTTGTTCATTTATTTATTTATCTTTTTACCTTCCACGTTTAAATAAAATCTTATGGTATTTATCTTTCTCTATTTCACTTAGCCTTCAAGGTCTATACATATTGTTGTGGATGCCAAAACTTCATTAATTTTTATGGCTGAGTAATATTCCTTGTCGATATATCTTCTTTATCCATATGTCCATAAACGCAACTTTAGTTTTTTCCATATCTTGGGTATTATAAATTATGCTGGAATGAACATAGGGGTGTATATATCTTTTTTAAAAAATAGCTTTCATATCCTTTGCATAAATACCCAGAAGTGGAATTGTTGGATCATATCCTAGTTTATTTTAAAAAATTTAAGGGATCTCCATTCTGGTTTCTACAATGGCTGCAACAATTTACAGTCCCATGAAAAGATTCCCTTTTCTCCTACATCCTCTCAAGTACTAGTTATTCCTTGTCTTTTTTGTTTGTTTGTTTGTTTGTTTGTTTTTAAGATCATGGAGGGTCAGAGGGAGAGAGAGAATCCCAAGCAGTTCCACACCCAGCATGGAGGCTGATTCAGAGCTTGATCCTACAACCTGAGAACAGGAGCTGAGCCAAAATCAAAAGTGGGATGATTAACCAACTGAGCCACCCAGGTGCCCCTCCTTGTCTCTTTTATAATAGCCATTCTAACAGATGTGAAGTGATATCACTTACTGTAATTTTGATTTTCATTTCTCTGATGACTAGTGAGTATTTTTTATGTATCTGCTAGTCTTCTTTATGTCTTCTTTGGAAAAGGATCTATATAGATCCTCTGCCTATTTTGTAATTGGGTCTTTCTTTCTTTCTTTCCTTTCTTGCTATTGAGTTATATGTGTTTTTATAGATTTTGAATATTAACCCCTTATCAGATATATGATTTGCAAATATTTTTTTCCATTCAGTAGAATGCCTTTTCATTTTGGTGTTGGTTTTCCCAGCCATGCAGCTTTTTAGTTTGATTGAGCCCATTTTGTTTGTTTTGCTTTTTTGCCTTTGGTTTTAGATACTCAGTTCTCCGGAGTTTCTCTCTCTCATATATATAAAATGTCCACATGTTATTAAATTTCTGTATGTTTTCCCCCTGTTAATCTGTTTTTTTTTTTATTATAGGGGCATCTCAACTAAGAACATAAAAGGATAGAGAGAAAACTATTTTTATTCTCCTATAATTTCAAAACCAGCTTATTGCCAGTAGGTATGGAGGGACTGTTGATATCAGATGAAAATGATCTGCTATATCCTCATAATTGCTGGACAGAAGTTCTTACAGTTGAAGCACAGGCTCCATAATTTTAATATCAGCAATATTTTGAGAAACACAACTATAGCAAACTCAGTAGGAAAAAATCAAGTCAATCCAGTGTCTCATCTAGTTAAGTGCACTGATGGTTTACATCTGCAAGGTCACAACAGGAAACTTAAGGTGGTATCAAGGGGGGTGGGAGGTTGGGGTACCAGGTGGTGGGTATTATAGAGGGCACGGATTGCATGGAGCACGGGGTGTGGTGCAAAAATAATGAATACTGTTATGCTGGAAATAAAAAAAAAAAATTTAATAAAAAAAAATTAATTAAAAAAAAAAAAAATTTTTAAAAAGGTGAGGTATCGGGGTGGCCCAATCAGTTGTGCATCCAACTCTTAATTTCATCTCAGGCTGTAATCTCAGGTCCTGGGATCGAGCCCCAGGTCCGATTCTGTGCTCAGGAGAGAGTCTGCTTGAAGATTTCTCTCCCCCTCTCTCTCCCCGCCCCCTCTCTTTCTCTCTTAAATAAATAAATCTTTAAAAAATTTTTTCAAAAAGACATTTTCATTAAAAATGCCTAAACAAAAGCCCAAGATTTTCTTATGAACCAAGGAAATTAATTATATTATTGAGAGTTAATTGTAACTATTAGTACTAATGTAAGGTTTGAGTTTATGATTGATAGTCTCTTTATTTTTATTTTCATGCATCTGAATGATATAAAGGCTTTCCTAGGTGTACCCACAAACATGGTTTCCAGTTTCTTTTTCTCATAAAGATTAAAATTACTCAAGCACACATTTTCTGAGCATGGCAGATCTCAGGAAGGCTTTGATGTTGGGTAAAGAACCCTGTCTCTGAATTCTATGTCATTAAGAGGAGGTTGTGATTTGTGTTCCTACCACAACTTCAAGGTTTAAAGGTCCCATCGTTCTGTTTTATATCTTGGTCCTTAAAATTACAGGTCAGTAATTTTGTAGAGTACCCCTTGATTTTGTTTGCCTGATGTTTCCTCATGGCAAGATTCGAAATATCCATCTCTGGCAGGCCTGTCAGAGGATCGACACTGTGCTCCCTTCCTTACCTCTCTCAGCCACACACATTTCATTTTGTCCTGTTACTGCTGATGCTCACGTTGATTACTTCATTAAGGAGGTGCCTGCCATGGTTCTTCCAGGTAAATCCACTCATTTTGCTTCTGTAACCAATAGCTATTTTGTACTTCTGAAAAGGTAATTTTGAAAGGATGTAAATATTCCAGTCTATAATTGGAAGGGGAGGTGAACCATGAGAGACTATGGACTCTGAAAAACAATCTGAGGGTTTTGAAGGGACGGGGGGTGGGAGGTTGGGGTACCAGGTGGTGGGTATTATAGAGGGCACGGATTGCATGGAGCACGGGGTGTGGTGCAAAAATAATGAATACTGTTACGCTGGAAATAAAAAAAATAATAATAAATAAATAAATAAATAAATAAATAAATAAAAACAACTTATACTTATAAAAAAAATATTCCAGTCTACATCTAATTTGTACCTTATTAATGTATTTATTTGTGTCTTCATGGATGCTTACCTTTGTCTGACTCATCTAATATTTCTTGAATGATTGTTTAATGAGAAACTGGAGGAGGAAGATAAAGAGTAAAAGCAAAAATATTTTAATTGAATTGAGATTGTTGAGCTCACAATTTCACTTTACAAGGGAGGAAACCTGAGATGCAGGATGGTTAAGTGACATACCTGGGGCCAACAATCTTCTCTCACAGAGAGAAGCCAACAATCTTCTCTCACAGTCATGGTCCTGACATAACAACAAACTTCAGTTTTTATTATTGACCATCACTATCCTGAGTGAGTTTTCCAGTGCAATTTATGGCCATGAAAAAATTTTTTGAAGGGTTCAAAAATATGAATTAATAATGAATTCTGCCTATAATATTTCATCTTAAAAATATTTTTCAGCTATTATCTCTTTTTAATTTTTATTGGAGGTATGCCAGACTGGTGCATTAGCCACAGACATGAATTGAGCAAGTGTCTCACAGACTTCTCAGACACTTTTCCATCCAAACTTAAAAGGATCAAGTTTTTTTTGTTTTTTAAAGATTTTATTTATTTATTTGACAGAGAGAGATCACAAGTAGGCAGAGAGGCAGACAGAGAGAGAGAGGAGGAAGCAGGCTCCCTCCTGAGCAGAGAGCCCGATGCGGGACTCGATCCCAGGACCCTGAGATCATGACCTGAGCCGAAGGCAGTGGCCTAACCCACTGAGCCACCCAGGCACCCAAGGATCAAGTTTTTAAGGAAAGTCCTTGATATGACTTTTGAGACATGAGACTACAATTTTTCATATTCTGTCTAGAGTAAATTATCTTCTTTCCAAGTACCTATCTATTGGAGCTTTCTCAAGTGGAGTGGACTTCAAAAACGATGATTTCTTGTGATAAGAAATAATACATGTACATGCAGAACCAAAATTCATCATGGAAAGAAATCCACAGAACCTAGCTATAATATAGTGATTCCTGGACATACACTCAGAGATTTACTCGGAAAGTGTGGGGTTGGAGTCTAGAGGTCTGCATTTTGACAATGAATCAAAAATTTCTGATGCAGATGGGCCCAGGATCACACCATGGAAGCACAGCAATTAATGTAGATTATTCATTTAAAAAAATTAAAGCTGATGTTAGAGTTCTCAAACAACTTAAGCAGTGATTATTTAGCTGAGGACTTAAAACCAGTTCTCATGCAATGACTGTAGGCGTGCATTTAAAACGAGATTTTGCCAGTATGCCATAAGGTTAGATATAAAAGAAGAAATGAAGATATGTTTCTTGGATAGATTTTGGCCCCACTGCTTCTGTACCAATTCAAGAAAATATGACCCATTTTGAAAACTTCCTTATTGCATAGAACTCTTTCTGCTTATATAAGATTTGGTAATTCATATGAACCATCATTTTTTTCTTTCGGATAAGAAAGAACACAGAGAGTTGAAAGTATTTTCCAAATAGCACAGAGGTAGCTGCTGGAAAGCCAGGTCTAGGGCTTATTGCCCTGCACATAGGGCCTTTTTCATTTTTTTTCATTAACTTATATAATGTAAATCTCCTTGCTTTGTCTTCATAATAAAATGTGGTCATGGTACATGGTAGATATAATTAGTTTTCTTTCATAAATTTACCCCCATAGTTTGTTCCCAGCACTAGAGGAAAAATATAAGTAAAAGGGCAACTTCCAACTATTTCTTCAGTTTCCCTTTAGTGTGCCTTACCCTAACTTCTCAGGCCTTTGTGATTTCAGAGAATTGCCAAATGTACTTGTCAAGGGGAAAATCCCTAAAACTGATGAAGCATGTCATACCTTGAATTCTTGCCAAATTGCAAATGTTCTAATATTTTAATGACTTCTTCTATTCGTGATTTCCTCTCATTTTTCTTCCTGCTCTGGGAAATCTTTGCCTGGAGTTTACATTCTATTGCTCCACAAACACTGAAAGAAAAAGGACTCATATTTTTCTTAGCATTGGCTGAATTTCTAGTCAGTAATATATTTCTATTTCTCTGTGGAATGCTTTTTGTTTTTCTTTTTGTCATCTGTTAACTGTTCTAGCAAATAATTTTTCTTATTGCTCTTGACTGACTTTGCAATGAGTCAGTCTTCTGTTCTTTAAGAATTTTCTGTTGCAAACATGTGACAAAATCAATTGGCAGAAATCAGGTATATAATAGGTTAAGCAATCACATTAACCTCCTAGGACCATGGTTTCCCAAGAGAATTCAATTTAATTCAATAGTGTTCAATCAGTGCTTATTGATTTTCTCCTTTATGCCAGATAATTCTCCATACGGTAAGAATGTAAATATGTATACATTCTAGATCCATGCCCACCAAGAAAATATAGTCTAAGAGGAAAAAGATAGGTAAGTAGTGAGGATTTGTAATTGTCTGTGAAGACTAAACTCAGGCGTTATTAGAGGAGGACACTGGCCTCCAAATCGTATTTTAACAGTGTGTGCAGTATTTAATAGTATTTTAACAATACATCCTCTGAGTCTTAAAGCAGGAGACATCCATGGTGATGGCAAGGCTCAGAGAGAGTAACTCACAGAGAATGCAAGGACAGGAAAGAGAGAAATAACAAGGTACATTCAATAAAATTCAGAAGTATTTCAGAAACCCAGGGACAGGACTGGTTACATAATATGCGGGACCCAAAATGAAAATGTATGGTCCTTTGTTCAATTACTAAGACTTTCAAGATGGTGACAGCTTTATTAAAGTATAATTGACAGATAAAATGATTTTGTTTCCTTTGGATACATGCCCAGAAGTGGGATTGCTGAATCATATGGTAGTTCTATTTTTAATTATTTGAGGAACCTCCATACTGGTTTCCACAGTGGCTGTACCAGCTTGCATACCACCATTTCCTCATAAGCACTCATTGTCTTTTGCCTTTTTATAATAGATGTAAGTTGTAGAGGGCCCTTGTGAGCATGGGGACCTGTATAAAACAAATCATATGCCCATGAAGCAGGTTCTGAGCAAAGACCTAGGATAGAAAGGGTAAGGTTGAGAGGGGTGTTTGTAGGACAGAGAAGTGTGATAAATGATGAGGTAAAGAGAAGCTGGATCAAGATAAACTCTGCATGGTATGTCAAAAAGTTTGAAGTAACCCAACTCTATCTCTTGCTTGAAGGTACATGGATATATGTATCACTCTTTATTTCACATTTGTGAAATGTAATATTTTTTAAACTTCCAAACACAAATTGTCTGTCCATAAAAATGAAAGAATTATTGAATAAAGAGGAAGGAAAATAAGATAATAACACTGCTAGCAATAAAAAAGAATAGAATTATATCATGATTTCACTCATATGTAGAATTTAAGAAACAAAACAAAGGAATAAAGGAAAAAAAATCTAAAAAGCAGACTCAAATACAGAGAACAAAGAGATGGTTACGCATGCACAAATAAAAAAAAAAAAAACATGTGTTCACAAAACCAACAAGAAACAAAGAAAACATAATGTCATAAATACTGGGGATGAAAATATTCCATTTTAAACACAATAAAGAAGATGGGATGGTTACCAGAGGGGAAGTGGATGGGGAATGGGTGAAATAGGTCAAGATTAAGAGCACACGTCTCTTGACGAGCTCTAACAGAGAATTGTTGAATCACTATATTGCATACTTAAAACTAATAAAACATTGTATGCTAAGTGAACTGGAATTAAACGTTGAAAAGAAAAAATAATAGAACTGAATCACACATTAAGAGTGAGGCAGGGTTATCTTTATCAAGCATCTGAACTGCACCGTATCACTGTGTGTCTTCCATTGCTTCCAGATAAAGAGAACCCTGGGATCTGAGCTTTTCCCACCCTTGCTTTCCATTTTCATCCTTCTTTTAATATAAGGATGACATAAAAAGAAATCCTCCATTATGGTTAAGTTTAACTTACTATCTGATGATTTTCTTTGTGTAAGAAAAGCACTTAGGGTTATTTTTCCCATCAAGAATATGTTCCAAGTAACCAGCAATCTGCTCCTATCACTAGCTCCTGAGCGCTCAGCCTCAGTCTGCTGAGGGCCTCTGTCTGCTCCACGGGTTCTCAAATCGGTTTCTCTGGAGGATTGAGGTCCAGACATTGGTATTTTTCTAGACCCAGAAACGCACATGCTCTCATCAAGCTCTAACACAAAATTAGAGAAAATAGGAATCAGATAAAATAATTGCAATTCTGGGACTAATAATTATTCCCAATTTGTCGTGATAAATGACTGCAAAGTCTAATAAGATCTGAAGAATTCTTAATGAAAACTTGTTCTCAACCATTGTTCCTGGCACTCAAGAAATAATCATGGTGAGTAAGGTAGAAAGAGTTGTTGTTCTCATAGATCTCATTTCTGGTGGGGAAATGGACAAAAAGTAGACACAGCATGCAGAAATAAAATTTAAAAAAAAATACAAGAAACAAGAAAACCAACAAGAAAATAAACGATTGTGACAAATGCTAGGGATGAAAATATTCCATTTTAAACACAAGAAAGAAGATGAGAACCAAGGGGTGAGAAAGAGCCCAGCTATACAAAACAAACAGACGAAAACCAGCGTAAGTTCTAGTTCAGGGAGGTGAGGGACAAGCATAACAAAATCATGAAATACGAACAAGAATGGTGTGTTCCAACAAAGGAGAGGAGGCCAATGGGAGGGCAGGAAGGACAGTGAGGAGAGGGGACAGTGGTATGAAAAGGCTGTTAGCAGGCAGGGATCAGATCAGTCATCTGTCTGACACTTCTCCCTGTGTGATTCCATAGGCCTGTTAAACCCTCAGCATAGCCTTGCATTTTTACAACCAGGCTCTGTTTCTGTTATCCTCATTTGCTCAATTTGAATGTCAGGCTTAAACCTTACTCAGACATTGAACCTTGTCCATGTCCTCCTGGGAAGCCTGATCCCCGGGAGCTGGGTCTTATCTTTGCTCCCAACACTCTTTTTGTCAGGCATCCTCACTCTCTCCTGCCTTCCTCCATGCTGCTGTCAACATTTCCTGTGGAATCTAGACCAGGACCGGGACTTTCAACCTATTATACTCCAACCACAATGGCTCCTGGTGAGCTCACCAGGGCAGCTTTGTCCATAACTCACTCACCACCTAATGTGTCTCCTGCTTTCAGTAATAGCAGTGACCACTGAGTACAGGGTCTGGAAAAGATCAGCTTCTGACAACCAGTGATGAGGTACCAAGGAAGAAAACAACTGTTTAGAACTATAAATCATGAACCCCTCATTAAAAAGATTGTCTTATTTTTGAATTTTAGCCAAGAGTTCTTTTTCTTAGAAGTTTAAAAGCAAATTTTTAAGGTAATGATATTTGATATTTGAATGGTCAAATATTAGTGATATTTGGTTGAAACAGCTTTTGAAAAGAGTACTCATGTTTATTAAGAATGAGAGAATTCCTGAATAATATTGACAATAAAAAGTCAATGAAAAGAATATACAAAAAACATCTTTTGTTCATTCATATTTCACTTGCTTCTCCACTGAGAATAGTTTCATATTTTCCATGGATATGTTTGTAAAATTCAGTCTGATCAGTTAGATTTTTCTATTCCAATAAAGGAGCTAGAAAATCACACTGACTTTGATGAGGCCCTTGGGATCTCACTTAAAAAAACAAGAGAGAAAATGTTGAGTTCTGAGCTATAATCACTTGTGTTCATGAAAATTTGAAGTATTAAACTTTGAGTTATTTTTGTATGGATAGCAATAATAAATGCATAGAAATGATAACAGCATCTTCCTTGGTGTTCTCTTGTTAATTATATTTGTCACTTAAAAGTCTTATTGCTGCATCATATACATGAACCAGTCTCACTCAATGTGCATATTTAAAAATGGCATTTATTAAAATATAATGGAAAGAAGTTATGTGTAGAAGATAATAGGTTCCCATTATAATGGATAAATAAGAGATTGAAATATTTGGTCAAATCATTTTTTTTCAATTCCCTAAAATATTTATGTGGGAAATGTGTTACTAAGTTTTCTTAGGACTCAGAGTAATTATATTTAACTTAAGTTTAGTGATGTTAGTTATGTTACTTAGTTGTTGTCTGAGATGATCAAGATATTTTTATACCTGAATATAAGTATGGGGGTCCATAAAAGGCTGTGGACACTGAGGTGACAGTAACATTAATTTTAATAATTGGAGTTACAGTGTCCATGGAAACTCCCCTCAAATCAAACACATTCTGGGCCGTAAGTAGATCCCAACAAATGCTAAAGGGTAACAATCATGCAGAGTATGTTTTCTGATCATAATGCTATAATGAAATAGAACTAGGAAGTCCTTGTACATTTTAAAAATTGAAAGTATACTTCTAAATTAAAAAAAAATCCAAACTTGGAGTTATAGGGGAAATATTTATAAAAAAACAATTTAACACTTAGTGCCCGAGGGAAGTCAGCATTATTCCAACACTGATGCCCACCACAATGGAGAGATGAGTTGTCTCAGCTGACCTAAGACTCTCCAGTCCTACAACCAGGAACAATTTCAATCACAGGAATCAGTTGGGAAGTTTGGCCACTCTTAAAACAACATGAACCTTTAAGAAATCAACATGGACAGAATAAATAGGATCTGTTGAGTTAGGAACAGGGTAATTTATTATCCAATTTGGAGCTATATTTAAGAGTGAAAAGGAGCACTATTAAAATTATGTTGTGATAACTTGAATAATCTGGGACAGACTAAAGCAGAGGCCAGCAACTCTGTAAAGGACAAGGGGGAGTATAACAGTGATTATGAGAAGAGTATAACAGAGCAAGCCTGAGTCAAGAAACAAAGAATAAACTAGAATAGCAATGAGAATTTCTTGAGGTTAGTGTTGTAAATTTCATTTTGGACACCCAAATTAGTATTTCCAAAATTCCTCTTCTTACCTTCTATCATTCATTTTTTAAAAAAATCTCAGTTGTTTCTATATGGGGACCCTTTCTTGTTTTATACTCCAGAGAGAGACTGAAGGTGCAGTATACTGGAAGAGGACACTGCTATCTCCTGGTGATTTATTTGTATTAAAAATCAGCAGTCTAAATAGTGCAGGACCAAAGGTTGAGATACCTAACAGATATATTGGGATCCCTTATAATGTTGGTACTGGGACAAAGGGTTGACAACTATCTCAAAAGTCAGTTATGAACCAAGTAAAGTGACGTTTGGAGTAGCTGTGACATAGGTTCTGACTTGACCTCTATGACTGTTCTGATTGACTGTGAGCTGAATTTGGGGGCAGAAGAAAAACATATTTACAGTGAAAGAATGTAAAATAAAGGCACTTAAGTTCTGGCTTATTCTGAAAATAGTAATACTGGTTAATGTTTTAAAAATTATTTTAGGGATGCCTGGGTGCGTCTTCCTTCAGCTCACATCATGAGCCTGGGGTCCTGGGATCAACTCCTGCATCAGGCTCCCTGCTCAGTGGGGAGTTTGCTTCTCCCTCTGCCTGCCACTCCCCCTGCTTGTTCTTTCTCTCTGTCTGACAAGTAAATAAAAGCTAGAAATAAATAAATAAATAAATAAATAAATAAATAAATAGATAAATAAATAGGGGCACCTGTTTGGTTCGGTTGGCTAAGTGTCTGCGGTCAGCTCAGGTTATGATCCCAGGTCCTAAAATCAACTTCCACATTGGGCTCATTGATCAGTGGGGAGTCTGTTTCTCTCTCCTCCTCTGTTGCTCTCTTTATCTCTGTCAAATAAATAAATAAAATCTTTAAAAAATTATTTTAATACTGCCAATTGGAATTGTCTTAGGATAGTGCTTGAGAGCATATACTGCCCAGGTTCGAATGTTAGCTGCTTTTGTCAATACTGAACTTTGAGCAGGTAACTTCACTGCTCAGCTTCCTCATTTGTAAAATAACAATAATAATAATAATAATAACAATAATGATACTACCTACTTCATGGGATGAGGAGTAAATCAATCAATATCTGTAAATCACTTAAAGTGATGCATTGTCTATAAGAAGCATGCAATAAATGTTCAGTTATTACAGGACATTTTGTTCTTCAAGAGAATCTTTAAGTACAAGATCTATATGTTTGCACAATTATCTTGCACAACTTCAGAAAAAAACAGGATTTTGTTCATTTGTTTTATTCAGCAAATATGTATGTATTGAGAGAATAGCGTATACCCAATGTGGTACTATGTTGCAAAGTATATAAAAAGTAATAACTGTGAAGAGTTTAGGATTTTGCAGAGCTTGCAAGCTAACAAGTGAGCTGACCACAGATTCACAATTCACAATTGTGAACACGGTGTGTTGCATGGAAAAAATCACTTCGCACATTTAATTAAGGTTATAGATCTAGATTATTTGGTTGGGTCTACTCTAGTCATATGAATCCTTAAAAGCAGAAAACTTTCTCTGTGATCAGAGAAATGAAACAGAAGAAATAAAAAAAATGTGGTAGGAGGGAAATTGGAGAGATTTCAAGCATGAGAAGGTCTGAAGTGTCAAGATTTAGATGCTCATATGAAAGGACTGGGGCAGGTTTCTAGGAGATAAGGATGGCCTCCCAGAGGCAGACAGTGAGGCAGGGGTGCCTCAGTCCTAAACCACAGGAAAAACATCCTGGTCATACTCTGAATGCATTTGGATATACATTCTTCTCCAGTGCCTCCAGTAAAGAATACAATTCTGCTAACACTTTGACTTCGGCTTAGTGAGACCCATGTCTAATCTATTATTTTCTGTGAGACAATAAATAGGTGTTGTTTCATGAAGCTAAGTTTATGGTAATTTTTAAATGCAGCTATGGAAAACTAATTAACCACCTCTGAGAATATTTTTTGACCCTCTTTTCTTCTTTTTTGAGCCTATTTATTGTGTCTCAATGGGTTTTGTTGAAGATACTCAGCTCAAACATTGTTTTTCATCCCCAGCCTCCTCTTTTTGGGATTGAGTTCTTTTTTCTTATAGTTTCATTATTTCTCATGTCCTCCTTTGGCTCTGGATATTTCTCATGGTTCCTTCTTTGTTCCATATGTGGGTTGCAAAATGCAGTTATGCTAACATCATGCCTCAGAACACAAACTGATTTTTCTTTTCTTTCACAGGAATGTTTTTCTCTATTCTGAAAAGCCCGTCCTTCTTACCACAAATCAGTATCACCATCCCTCTGTGAGACAGGGGCCCAGAACACCCTCTTCCCCACTTCTCCACCCAATCATTTAACATCTGCATTCTGTGGGTTCAGACCATGGGATATTTATTCTCACAACCAGCCATCCCAGTTCAAAGTGAGTATCCACGTAAAAGGGCATTCAGGGTGGTCTTACAAAAACAAAGGAAGAAAAATGAGAGAGCTGGGAGACACCTGAATACTCTTCTGCCTTTTTTTTTTTTAATATTTCATCTTCACACATATTTTTGTAATTGGAACTTATATTCCAGATTTAAATGTCTTAGTAAAAAGAATGATATTTTCAGGAGTTTGGAGCATCTGTAGGGAAGACTTCTGGAGCAGGTGATTTTCTAGGCTTGCAAAGTTAAATATTTCCTAGCAAAAGCCTTGATCCTCTTTTATCAGGATACTTGGAACACCAATGAATTTAGAATCCAAAGAATATGAGAAATGGCATATTTGAGGATCTTAATGAAAAAATGATGATAATTTCATGTTGTAAGAGATCTGCAGATATCACCTAACAATTTTCTGACATCCGTGGGGGACATGAATCTTACTTTATAAACTTGAATGCCTTTGGATTAGGTTTGGTCATATATATCAGAAAACTGTAGATAGCAGTGGTTAATGCTACACATAAATTTCTTCCTTGTGCAGCACCTGGATGGCTCAGTTGGTTGAGCATGTGACTCTTGGTTTTGGGTCAGGTCATGATATTGGGGTTCTGAGATCAACTTCTACATTGGGTTTTACCCTCAGTGGGAAGTCTACTTGAGATTCTCTCTCTCTTCCCTCTGCCACTCCTCCTGCTCTTTCTCTCTGTCTCTCTTTAAAATCAATCAATAAATCTTTAAAATTTTCTTCTTCACATAAAAGAAATCTAGATTAGGAAGTAGACAAATTAGGACTGGTCTGGCTTTATGATCACTACATACATACTCAAGTTACTTCCCACTTTGAGCTCCATTATTCTACTTGATGGATTTCATCCTAAATATCACCTCATGGGTTAAGGAACTTTTGGAACTTCAGAGTCACAGCTGCATTTAAGTCAATGGGAAATATTTAGGGCTATGTGTGGGGAGCATAAAATTATGCTCTCTTCACATCAGTTTCTTCTAAAATCTCTTTTTTAAAGTTCTATAAATTGCTCCACTAAAATATCATTATCCAGATTTTATCTGACCACAATTACCTACAAGGGAAAACGGGAACTTAATTCTTTTAGTCAGAAGAAGAAAAAATAGTGAATAGCAAATAACATTTTCTGTTATTTTAAAATTTTTTTTATTTGTTTATTTGACAGACAGAGATCACAAGTAGACAGAGAGGCAGGCAGAGAGAGAGAGAGAGGGAAGCAGGCTCCCCGCTGAGCAGAGAGCCCGATGCGGGACTCGATCCCAGGACTCTGGGATCATGACCTGAGCCGAAGGCAGCGGCTCAACCCACTGAGCCACCCAGGCGCCCCTCTGTTATTTTAAATTTAAAGATTTCCACAAAAAGAGACTTTCACTATCCCTTTAGGATGCATAGTTTAGAGAATAATTATTCTTCACATCCAGGAACTTCTGCAGTGATATGAAAATTGAGTTTATTTAGAGTTTGTGCAAAAAGGAGAGAAAAGTCTGGGTGACCCATAGTGAACTTTATAGCTTTTCCCTTTTCCACTGGAAAAATGTGTATGGGTTTCCTGGGAGGATTACCCTTCTTTTACTTCTTTTACTTCTTTTACTCTTTTATAGAGCCCAACCCTGCCCAAAGATAGTGGACCACATATTTTGATCAACTCTTTCTTAGTTTCTCTTCTTATCAGAAATGAGTCTGGAAGATTACAGCCATGATGCTGCTGGCAGCAATCTTAAGACCACAAGGGAGAGCCTGTTTGAGAATGAAGTCAATTCATAGACTGTTATTTTAGCAGGTGAAGAAAAAGTGAAACCAGATCTTTGGAGGTTCTATGTAAGTCCCAAAGAAATTATTTTAAGTATATTTGTGTCAATTTTTTTGTCCATTACAACCAAAAGAGTTCTTCCTTTCACAGAAAAAAAGTGATTAAGTACTATATATTATCCACTATGCATTTCATGTTGGTGTATCTTATTTTAATACTACCTGACAACCCAAAAAGGAACATGTAAATATTATAATTTTGACAAGTGAGGAAACTGAGAGAGAGAAAGATAACTTATCCTCATGGCTTTCAAACAGTCAGGTCCAGGTTTATGAGCATTAATTAAGGGTTGCTGTGCAAAAAAAGAAAAAAAAAAAAAGAATTCAAGCCCAGTCTCAACTGTGACTGTATTTGTGTGTTTGTGTATCCATGGGGAGTATGAAGAGGGGGATGTGTCTTTAGGCACCATAAATATGGTCAGGAAAATACCCTCCAATCCCTCAAAGAAATACTCTGTTGTTGTTATCCAGACATTTTTCAAAAAGAAGCATTTTTTGCTTGTGATGTTATAAATTTCCTTACTTCTCTTTGTCATTCTTCATACTACCTTGGATTTATGCTACTTTTCAAATATTTGCAAAGCTATTTGGTTTGTATATGGTTAAAACACAGAGAATCAGAGTGAATTGAGCTTATCAGGTGGTCCTTTTTCCATGCAGCCTTACCCTCTTATCAACTCTACTTCACAGTAAATGTATATATACCATAACTTATTTATCTCAGCAAGTCGAAGGCTTTGCCATAGGCTGTAAAAAGCATGTAAGAATAAACATCTGCACAACTATTAAGTTTGTTTATGTCACAAAATAGTTTGGGGAAACATTAGCAAATATGGATAATTATTTTTTCAATCTTTGGCTACCTTGCATGTGACCTGCCCCCCAATTCAAGCAGCTATCGTTTTTCTTTTCTGTGCCCCTCAGGGGGAGTGTTTTATCATATGAATTCATAGAGAAAGAAATGACATTTGGATTTATTTTTTTAAATAGACATTTGAAACCCATGACAAACACAGTAATTTTTAGAGAAAGACATTTGAATTTTAAAAGTTAATCTTTATTGTGTATCAAAGTTCAAGGTCTTCCTGTCCTGTCTTGTCTTCCTTTCTATAAGAAAGGACATGCAAAAAATTATACAGTGAGTAAACAGAAGAGGGGTGTAAGAGGAACAAGAGTTAGACTTTGGAGGCACTGCTGTGGGCCTCCTCTTGCTGAAGTTCAGCAGGAATTTCAGCAGAAAATAACGAAATGCCCACCTTCCAAGTAGGTTATGAATCTGAGAGTAGAGGACACCTGTGCCTTGTGCCCTGGAGAACCAGGGGAATTAGCAGTATTGTAGTGTACTTCCATACCACAGCAGAAAATATTTGAGAGGTATAATGTTTTTAGAGAAGGATCTGAGACCACTGCTGAACTTACCACCCGCATGAGATGGAAAGCATCTATATTTCTCAGAGCTTCTTCTTCTGGAGAAATTATCAAAGAGAGAGAGAGATACATCCTTCTAAGTTAATATCCAAAAAGAGGAAGAAAAATTCTGACTAAGAATCAGTCAAATGAATGTCCTAAATTTAACCCTCGTGCTTTTGGCTAATTTTCTGTGGGAATCTTATTATTTGGATTGAGGATGCTTCTTCCTGAGAGAATTTGTCATTACTTCTGCCCAAGGCCCTGTGACAATATCGATCTCAAATAAGATCCAAGTTCAAACCCATATGAGGCCAGACCTATGGTAGTAATTTCTTAAGGGAGTTCCTTCCCACCTTGGTTTCTCTAACAGTTCAGGCTGAAATCAATAATTTTCCTCATCTGCTACTGGTGATAAGTGATTTTTTCCCCTGCTTTATTCTCTTTCTTTCCTTTTCTAATTGTACTTATTATTTACTTTTATTGAGATATAATTGACATATAACATTCCAGGTGTACAAAATAATATTCAGTATCTCTATATACTGTGAATGATCATCACGATAAGTCTACTTAATGCATCACCACCCTAGTCTATTCTTTTAGACTTGTGTGTGTGTGTGTATATTTTTAAATTTTTATTTATTTATTTATTTATTTATAAACATATAATGTATTATTAGCCCCAGGGATAAAGGTACCCTCCCCAATGTCCATAACCCCATCACCCTCTCCCTACCCCCTAACCCTGGCAACTCTCAGTTTGTTTTGTGAGATTAAGAGTCTCTTATGGTTTGTCTCCCTCCCAATCCCATCTTGTTTCATTTATTCTTTTCCTACCCCCCACACCCTCCACATTGCATCTCCACTTCCTCATATCAGGGAGATCATATGACAGTTGTCTTTCTCCAATTGACTTATTTTGCTAAGCATAATACCTTCTAGTTTCATCCACGTTGTCACAAATGGCAAGATTTCATTTCTTTTGATGGCTGCATAGTATTCCATTGTATATATATACCACCTCTTCTTTATGCATTCATCTGTTGATGGGCATCTAGGTTCTTTCCATAGTTTGGCTATTGTGGACATTGCTGCTATAAACATTCAGGTGCATGTGCCCCTTCGATCACTACATTTGTACCTTTGGGGTAAATACACAGTAGTGCAATTGCTGGGTCATAGGGTAGCTCTATTTTCAACTTTTTGAGAAACCTCCATGCTGTTTCCCAGAGTGGTTGCACCAGCTTGCATTCCCACCAACAGTGTAGGAGGGTTCTCCTTTCTCTGCACCCTTGCCAGCATCTGTCATTTCCTGACTTTTAATTTTAGCCATTCTGACTGGTGTGAGGTGGTATCTCATTGTGGTTTTGATTTGTATTTCCTTGATGCCAAGTGATGTGGAGCACTTTTTCATGTGACTGTTGGCCATCTGGCTGTCTTCTTTGCAGAAATATCTGTTCATGTCCTCTGCCCATTTCTTGATTGGATTATTTGTTCTTTGGGTGTTGAGTTTGCTAAGTTCTTTATAGATTTTGGACACTAGCCCTTTATCTGATATCTCGTTTGCAAATATCTTCTCCCATTCTGTCAGTTGTCTTTTGGTTTTGTTAACTGTTTCCTTTGCTGTGAAAAAGCTTTTGATCTTGATAAAATCCCAATAGTTCATTTTTGCCCTTGCTTCCCTTGCCTTTGGTGATGTTTCTAGGAAGATGTTGCTGCGGCTGAGGTTGAAGAGGTTGCTGCCTGTGTTCTCCTCAAGGATTTTGATGGATTCCTTTCTCACATTGAAGTCCTTTATCCATTTTGAGTCTATTTTCATGTGTGGTGTAAGGAAATGGTCCAATGATTTTTCTGCATGTGGCTGTCCAATTTTCCCAACACCATTTATTGAAGAGGCTGTCTTTTTTCCATTGGACATTCTTTTCTGCTTTGTCGAAGATTAGTTGGCCATAGAGTTGAGGGTCTATTTCTGGGCTCTCTATTCTGTTACATTGATCTATGTGTCTGTTTTTGTGCCAGTACCATGCTGTCTTGATGATGACAGCTTTGTAATAGAGCTTGAAGTCCAGAATTGTGATGCCACTAACTTTGGCTTTCTTTTTCAATATTCCTTTGGCTATTCAAGGCCTTTTCTGGTTCCATATAAATTTTAGGGTTATGTGTTCCATTTCTTTGAAAAATATGGATGGTATTTTGATAGGAATTGCATTAAATATGTAGATTGCTTTAGGTAGCATAGACATTTTCACAATATTTGTTCTTCCAATCCAGGAACATGGAACATTTTCCACTTCTTTGTGTCTTCCTCAATTTCTTTCAGAAGAAAAGGATGGGTTTTGTTTTTTTTAATCCATTCTGACAACCTGTGTCTTTTGATTGGGGCATTTAGCCCATTAACATTCAGGGTAATTATTTAGAGATATGGATTTAGTGCCTTTGTATTGCCTGTAAGGTGACTGTTACTGTATATTGTCTCTGTTCCTTTCTGATCTACTACTTTTAGGGTCTCTCTTTGCTTGGAGGACCCTTTTCAGTATTTCCTGTAGAGCTGGTTTGGCGTTTGCAAATTCTTTCAGTTTTTGTTTGTTCTGGAAGATTTTTATCTCTCCTTCTATTTTCACTGATAGCCCTGCTGGATATAGTATTCTTGGCAGCATGTTTTTCTTGTTTAGTGCTCTGAATATATCATGCCAGTTATTTCTGGCCTGCCAGGTCTCTGTGGTTAAGTCTGCTGCCAATCTAATATTTTTACCATTGAATGTTACAGACTTCTTTTCCCGGGCTGCTTTCAGGATTTTCTCTTTGTTGTTAAGATTTGTAAATTTTACTATTAGATGATGGGGTGTGGACCTACTCTTATTGATTTTGAGCCAGGTTCTCTGTACCTCCTGGATTTTGTTGCTTGTTCCCTTTGCCATATTAGGGAAATTCTGTCCAATAATTCTCTCCAATATACCTTCTGCTCCCCTCTCTCTCTCTTCTTCTGGAATCCCAATTATTCTAATGTAGTTTCATGTTATGGTATCACTTATCTCTCAAATTCTCCCCTCATGGTCTAGTGGTTGTTTGTCTCTCTTTTGCTGAGTTTTTTTATTCTCTCATATTTGGTCTTCTATATCACGAATTCTTTCTTCTGCCTCATTTATCCTAGCAGTGAGAGCCTCCATTTTTTATTGCATCTCTTTAATCGCTTTTTTGATTTCAACTTGGTTTGATTTCAACTTTTTTGATTTCTCCAGAAAGGGCTTTTATTTCTCAGAACAGAGTCTCTCTAATATCTTCCATGCCTTTTTCAAGCCTGGCTAGAACCTTGAGAATCGTCATTCTGAACTCTAGATCTGACATATTACCAATTTCCGTATTGATTAGGTCCCTAGCTTTCGGTATTGCCTCTTGTTCTTTTTTTTTTTTTTTTTTTTTTTGATGTTTTTCCACCTTGTCATTTTGTCCAGAAAAGAGTATATGAAGAAAGAAATAGAATACTAATAGGGTGTCAAAGACCCCAGTAAATTGTGCTTTAACCAAATCAGAAGAGACCCCAAATCGTGGGGGGAAGGAAGGGGGTCAATCTCACAAAACAAACTGAGGGTTGCTGGGGAGAGGGGGTTTGGGAGAAGAGGGTGGGATTATGGACATTGGGGAGGGTATGTGCTTTGGTGAGTGCTGTGAAGTGTGTAAACCTGGTGATTCACAGACCTGTACCCCTGGGGATAAAAATATATATTTATAAAAAATAAAAAATTTAAAAAAAAAGAAGTTCAGAAAAAAAATTAAAAAGAAAACAAATAAAGGAAAAATATAAAAAAGAAAAATATATAAAAAGAAAAAAATATATATATTAGACTGGTGAGTAGAACACGGTCACCCACTTAATTTTGAGAGTATTTTGGTCTCCTAGAAGAAACTATCTCCCCAAATTTTAAAGAATGAAAAACATATATAAGAGCAAACACAATGAAGAGGTGGAATATGACTATAAAGATGAAAATTTTTTTTTTAAATTTCTAAAAATGAGTTGATATGGTAAGTTGGTTGGTAGAATAAAGGAAAATAAAGTAGAGAGAATTTGTTCAGGCTGGATACTAGAACAAGCCCGGTGCTAAACTTAGGATATATTTTGATCTATTAAAAGAAGTTGTACCCCAAAATTTTAAAAGGAAAAAATCCCTATGCGTGTACAAAAAAGAAAGTTAGGTACAATGAAGGATAAAATATGACATAATAATGAAGGTTCAAAAAAGATTTTGAAAAGATTTTTATGAAAGATATTGTTAAGATAAACTAGTTAAAAAATGTTAAAAGAGGAAAGGGTAAAAGTTTAAAAGAATTTAGTAGATAAAAATAAAATTTAAAAAGTTTATTAACTTTGCAAGAGTAAAGAATCATGGAGAGGAAGCCTTGAATTCCATGCTTTGCTTTCTCCGCCTCTGGAATTCTGCTGTTCTCCTTGCTAAGTGAACTTATTTCTTGGCTGAATTTCTTGTTGATCTTCTTGGGGAGGAGCCTGTTGTAGTGATTCTCAGGTGCTTTGCCTGAGGCAGAATTGCACTGCCCTTAGCAGGGACCAGGCTAAGTAATCCACTTGGGTTCGCTTTCGGGAGCTTTTTTACCTGGACGCTCTCCGTAGAGTTCCAGAGGATGGGAATGAAAATGGCAGCCTCCCAATCTCTGGCCCGGAGGAGCCGAGAGCTTGGGGCCCCACTCTTCAGTGCGCCCTCAGAGAAAAGCGCTCAATCGCTCCCATCTCCCTGGCCTCCGGCTGCGCTCCAAGCTCACCCAGCCTGTGACCAAGTGTCTCTGTCTTTGGCACACAGCTCTGCCTGGAGTCTCTGAACCCCGCAGATCCCTGAGCTTTTCCAGCAGGGATCTCCCTGGATTTTGTGGGGACCACACTCACAGAGCACTGGTCTGCGCCATGGATTACACTTCAAGGTGACCCTGAGCTGCGATGCACTCCTCCGCTCTGTCTCTGTAGCCGGCTTCCCTGCTCTAATACCTGTGAGGTCTGCAACACACAGACATCCATAATCCTTCTGTGACCCCGTGGGATCTGGGGCCATGCTGACCCTGTGTGGGCTTCACTCTGGTTTAGCCTCTGGAGTGATGTCCCTCAGTGGAGCAGACTTTTAAAAGTCCTGATTTTGTGCTCTGTTGCTCTGCTGCTTGTCGGGAGCCAGCCCATCCCCCATGGTCTATCATCCCATCGCTTTGGATTTACTTTTCCATGGGTCCTACCTTTCAGAAAGTGGTCGATTTTCTGTTTCTAGAATTGTTGCTCTTCTTCTCTTCGATCTCCTGTTGGAGTTGTAGGTGTTCGCAATGGTTTGATAAGCTATCTCGCTGATCTCCTGCTACCTGATGTCCTCTCAGCCTGTTACTTCTCCGCCATCTTGACTCCATCCCTCCATAAACACCCACCCTAGTCTGTTCTTCAATTGAGGTTATAGAATTTCATGAGTTTCATGAGTTTCAAGTATATTGCAATGATACAACTCTAAATCTCCACATTCTGCAAGCCCCAAATTTTATATTCTGTGTGTTATTTAAAATTCAAGGCTGTGTTTTCACCAAAATTGGAAGTGTCTTAGCAAGTGTTGCTGTGGCTTTAATTTGCAATCCAGCTTTCTTGTTTCCTCTTTATTATGGCTCTTGGGGAGATCTCTTTCTTTTTGGTGAATTCAGGGCACTGAAGAAATGCTAAGTATATTGTTTTAGAACTGTCTAGCAGAAGTTTCATCAAATATCTCTTTTGTCTTATTACCTTTGTTTTTCAAAACCAGTTCACTTATGTTATCTCACTTGAGATCAGAGCTTTTATATTTTTATTATAGAGGAGACAGCAGGTGAAGAGGAAATTGCTTATTCTCTGAGACCTCCTCACCCTTTATTAAGGAAATGGGACTGAGCTTGTCTTGTTCTGTTGTCCCTGCTATGGTTTTCTTTGAGGCTCCTGCTGACCCATTCAGTAAAGACTATAGTACCTACTTATATATAGCCTTCTCTCTTTCACACATACTATATCACCCATGTTTGATTTTGAAAGTGTCCCATCCAACTCTCAATATTTCATTGACTTGTCATCTGCAGTGACTTCTATCTTCATTTTTCTGGCCACATGGCTACACTGAAGATATTTAATCTGAAATATTAAATTGAGACACATGACCTTTTCATCACGATCTTCTGATTTTTATGCCCACTGTACCTTCTTTTGGTTAACTAAATATCCAGTCAGTAAACTCTCATCTGTTTAATGTTCTGCTTCATTTTGACCTTACATCTTCTCTCTGTAACCTAGATTTTGTAATTCATCATTTAAACTCTTCGAAGTAATTTCAACATGTTTGCTTCATCTTCTTTCCTTTCTATTCAAATAGAAAATCTCAACTCTGAACATAACCAACTATATGCCTTCTATAAAATGTCAAATGTTGACATTCACTTAAGAAAATCACACAGCTACATAGACTGGTTCTAATATAGTCTAGAAATTCAATTATCATTTGGTCCCTCAGTCTTTTCCAGTACATCTTCCCTTTGGTTCTTGTCCTCCATTTTTGCCATATGAATCTTTTGAAACTTTATACTTTTTCCAAAGCTTCAACCAAGTCAACACCACTTTCTCATCCTTCATCATCAGAATACATGTTTATTATCATCCATCACAAGGAGAATAGAAATCATTGTCATACATTTCCTGTCCTTATGTTTTTAAAATAACAGGCATGTACACCCATCTTTTTTTTTTTTAACCTTTTTATCTAGTTATATTGGAAGAGAAGCTCTCTTTTTGCTTTAAAGCCAAACATCTCAAACATGAAGTCCACTGTTTTCTAAACCACTTGAGGATAATTCTTAGGGTCTCAATCTGTGGATTTTTATGCCCATCCTATCCCTTCTAACTCTTCCTCATTGTTAGTTCCTTTTTCATTGATGATGACAGCAACAACTTAAAGTTCTCCCTATCCCTATCTGAAGGAGTTCTTAGGTGTTGCCTCATTTTGTGTTACCTCTTAGAGTCAAACCTCTCAAAAGAGTTATGTTATGCACTTTTGGTTTCTCCTGTTGCAATACCATTCAATTCTTGTCCCACTGCCATCTGACTTTCAAACCATAATTCCGCTGAAACTCTTGGGAAAGATGTTGAGATTCCATTTAGCTAAAATTTAGAACTTACTTCTTTACAAGTTACTTATTTCTTTATATCCCAAATAGACAGTAAGCTCCTAACAGCAGGAAACGTTGTGCCTTGTCTTCCTATAACCCCTAGGTAGTATAGTTTCTGGCCCAAAATAGATATTCAATGGATATTTTGTACATGAATATATAGAGATCATCAGTCTGTGAAAATAAAAGAGCTAAAATTTCTGAATACTAAATCATGTTAAGACTTTATTTCTCAAGTCTCCTACAATGCCAAATAGACAAGAAAACATTGTGGTATTTATCTCTTTTCCCATTTTGAATAAAAATCATTATTTCCTACTTCAAACAACTGTAATAATATTAAATAACCAAGGAAGTTGAGTTTATGAATGCTACACCACACTTTCTGTCTCAGAAGCAGGAGATTTCAGAATGTATTTCTACTTTCTTTGGCCTTGAGATTGTCTTCTGCTAACTAGAAAGCATTACCCTGCAGGGGATAATTGGGTCTGGAAGTACAGTGCACAGCTGCACAGAGCCACAGGTTGGTAAACCACTCTGCATGTGTCCTTCCCTCACCTTCCTTGCTGGACTCTGCCAACGTTTAGGCCATCTGCAAGCTTAGGCTAATAAACCTGAATTACTCTGAAGGTTTTGCATTAAAATGTATGCATTTATCTTAGCCTGGGGAGCCAAGCTTTCTGTGTGATATAAAAGGATCCAGAGATATAGAAAGGAAAGGCCTTTTTAAATAGCTTGTTCGATTTTTTTTTTTTTTTCCTCAAGGTTTACTGGCTATTTACTTTCTCCACCTAAGGTTGATCTGCTGAAGTTTCTATATAAAGTAAAAAACACTCTATAATGGTAAAAGATGTGCAGTAAATTAAAAACAAAACAAATCAAAGGAAACAGCCAAGTGAAAACCAGTACAGAAATGAAGCTTTTGATATCTCCAAAATAACTTGAGATTAAAAGTTTCTAATTAATTAATACAGGAAATAAAACCATAAATAAAATGTCTCTTTTAAAAGTTCAATACCCATACTTATTTGATTTATAACTTTGCATAACATCTTGTCTGTTCTTAAGTTAAAATTCTACATTGTATTAAAAACAGACATGTAATTTAGGTTTGTATCAATTTGAATAAATTATGAACTGAATTGAATTGAAACATAATCTCAATAGACATGTAAATTTCAAGTATCATGTTATTACTGATGTTAAACTTAGTGGTGACCATACATATATAGAAACTTCATTTTATACACAGTGTTCCTAGTCCTGCATTTGTTCATTTTCTTATTTATTTATTCTATTGTTATGCGTCTGCTGTGATGGGACCTGTGCAAAATCTTCCAGAAGCAGTGAAATGAGGGTTCTGCCTTTAAGGAGGAGCTCAATTTCTGGTGTGGGATACACAAAGCTAACCGAACATAGGATAACCTTCACATGAAAATAGAAATGTGTCTAAAACAATCTGGGGATATGTTAGAATTAGTAGCAAATTGCCTGGAAGATTCAGAGAAAGTATCACATATAAAGTGATGATAATTTGATCTATGATGTCAATCTACCACACTTCCTCCTGCCTATACCTTAGTAATATAAATAATATAATTTGTAGAATATCCCACATGTTCCCTGTATTTGACCTCAAGCTCTCAGAGCTGCTAAATTTCCATATGTACATGAGTATTTTAAAGGGATCTTTTTATGTTCGGAAGCATAAATCAGAAACCCTTCTTGATCCCTAGACTATCTTGGGTCTTATTGAACCATAATGTCTAGAAAGATTAATTTTGAGAAATATTACTATTTCTGCTACACTGAAGGTCTACACATAAACTAGCTGCCTATATGTGTGCTGCATGTGGCCCATAGACATATTTAGCTTGCCATTCTGGTATTAACAATACTAAAATTTATTTTTAAATAATGCTAAATAATACTAATTAATATATACATATAATATATAAATAATAATAAATTTTTTTTTTTCTGATACAGCTTGCATGCTAGTCCACTGATATTCACTACATGCCACTGCTCAGTATCATTTTGCTTCATTTGGTATATTTGCCTACCCATTTTGATTAATTTATGATCTTCAAAATAAATTATTAAAGATCCAGTCTCATTTATCAACCAAGGAGCACAGATCAACCAAAAAAAAAAAAAAAAAAGGGAAAAAAATGTTACATGCTACTAAATTGTTTTCTTGTGATCCTATTCAAGCTATTACTTTCTATCTGGTAGTTGATTTGTAAGCTAGGAAAGTAACTCATTTAACAATTATACTAATAGAAAGTAAGTGGGTACAACATATTTCTAACAAAAGTATTTTTACTTATTGCTTTTTGTAATTACATCTTTGGAACAATGTTGCCTCATTCTATCTTGGTGAAAAATGTCAGGCAAAATAAGCCATTTAAAGTACAGTTACATATTGAGAATTAAGAGGAAGTTCTCTAAAGTTTTAGTGACAATATGTGGCACAAAGATTTTGCACTTTATTTCCCCAGAGAAGCTTGGGTCCTGATTTAGTCATGTGTGGTATTAGCTTTCTACTACGACGTAGAAATTTTATTACAAACCTGGAGGCTTACAACATGCACTGATCATATGACAGTTATGATGATTCGGGAATTTAGGCATGGCTGGGCCATCCTCTGCTTCCATGTCTCTTACAATTCCAGGGCTGGGGTCTTACCTAAAGCCAGACTGGGGCAGGATCTGCATCTAAGGTAGTAAGGCTCTTGCAGGATTCAAATTTTTGTGTGATTTTGAGCACTTTAGTAGTGTTCTGCTAACTGTGGGCTGGAGGCTGCTCTCAGGTCCTTGCTATTTTACTTCTTAAAGCCAGCAAGGAAGCCAATACAGAGATTCTGCAAGCATTACGGAAGTTATAGTTTTATCTAACATAACGAAAGAAATGACAGCCCGTTATTTTTTGCTCTATAGGTTAGAGGCATGTCCACCTCATCTACACTCAAGGATAGGAGTTCATGCAAGGGTGTGAATACTAGGAGGAAGGTATAATTATGAGTCATCTTAGAATCTGTTCACCACACATACCTGATAATAGTGATAATGATGATGTCCCAGCTAATTTTTCTTAATCCTTAATGTGTGTTGGATTATCTTTTGAGCATTTTTGTATGCACTACTTAACTTGTTCTCCCATATTTCTCCAAAAACAAACAAAACAAAGTGAGTAATATTATTTTTTTAAGTAGTGAAGAAACAGAAAAGTTGATGGCTAATATCTTACCCAAGGTCAAATTAAAAAAACTGGTGGAACTGGACTTCTAACCCAAGCTGTCTGAATCTATACCCTATACTCTTTTGTTAATAAACTTAAAAAAAATTTAATTATAATAGCGAAAAAACTATAAATCATGAAGGTTTAATTTAATGAAACATCACAAATTGAATATACCCATATTACCACCAGCCAGGGAAAAACCAGATGATTATCAACATCTATGAATTCTTTCATAACTCATCCTAATCACTACTATTCTCCACTCCAAAGGTAACCTTTCTTGACTTGTAACACTACTTTTGGCAACTTTTGAACTTTACAAATTTGGATTCATTTAGTAAATATGTTTTTGTTTCTGTCTTCTTTCATTCAACACTTTTGTATGGTTCATCTATGTTTCATGTAACATTAGTTCATTTTCAAAATCTAGTTCTTTATGATTATCCCATTTAGAGTTTACTGAGATTCTTACATCTCTTTTCATTCAGTTTGGAAGTTCTGGCCATTTTTCCTTTAATATATTTTTGTGCCATTATTTTCTCTCATTCTGAGACTTCTATAACATTTTTATTGGTAAACTAGACACTGGATTCTGATTCATCTTTCTGATTTTTTCTTTTCTTTTTAGAACCTTGCCTGAATTTAAACTGTGGGATCTACATACATGACAATGTGTAATTGCTAATATCTTAATTCTTAGTTTTACTCTTTAGCCTGTAGGTATTGCCTCTTGATCTGCATAGCTTAGTGATCAGCCAGTGCTTTGGGCAGAGACTGTGCTAATACATCTGGAACCTTAAGGCTTCTGCTCTCTCTTGATGGATCTGTGTGGTTTGGTATATACATTGATAAGTCCTCATTTCATTTTGCTTTCTGCTGGACTCTCTTTGGTCTCCTATACAGATGAAGACATGTACTTTTTCATTCAGGCACGGGGAAATGATACTTAACCAGCCCTTACAAATTCTCTTTCATTTTCCAACCAAGATCTCAACCCAAAGCTAGTAATAATAAAGTATTTTTTCTCTTTACTTCCTATGCAGTTCATTACTTTTAACTGGTAAATCCAAAGATATTTGCCTCCTACCTCAAAGTTACTATGCGTTCTCTGGCAGCAGATTTACTGGTTTCATAGCTGAACAATCCACTTTGATTAAATTACAATACTAACTGATCAGCTGGATGTGTGCATGGGAGAGGCTACAGGGAGAAGAAGGCTATAGATTCCCATTATCCTTATCCAAAGCTTTAAGAATAAATTTCTTTAAGAAAACTGTTCTTCCCTAGATGTCCATCAACAGATGAATGGATAAAGAAGATGTGGTATATATACACAATGGAATACTATGCAGCCATCAAAAGAAATGAAATCTTGCTATTTGCAATGACGTGGATGGAACTAGAAGGTATTATGCTTAACGAAATAAGTCAATTGGAGAAAGACAACTATCATATGATCACCCTGATATGAGGAAGTGGAGATGCAACATAGGGGGTTAGGGGGTAGGAGAAGAATGAATGAAACAAAATGGGATCAGGAGGGAGACAAGCCATAAATGACTCTTAATCTCACAAAACAAACTGAGGGTTGCTGGGGGGAGGGTGTTGGGAGAGGGGGGTGGGGTTATGGACATTGGGGAGGGTTTGTGCTATGGTGAGTGCTGTGAAGTGTGTCAACCTGATGCTTCACAGACCTGTACCCCTGGGGATAAAAATACATTATATGTTTATAAAAAAATTAAAAAAAAAACTGTTCTTCAGTTCCTTGTGTATCTTTGGTTGGTTTCCAGATCTGGAAGCATTCCTACCAATGTCATTAAGTTTAATTTTTGCTTTTTGTGGATAAAATTTACTCATTTACTAAAAAATCTAAGGCTGAAAGATCTATATTGTGGGGAAGTTTTTTTTTTTAAATTTAAATTTTAGGTAGTTAACATACAGTGCAGTGTTGGTTTCAGGAGTAGATTTCAGTGATTCATCACTTATATACAACACTTGGTGCTCATCTTAATAAGTGCTCCCCTTAACACCCATCACCCATCTAACCCACCCCTCACCTACCTCCCTCCATCAACCCTAAGTTTGTTCTCTGTTGTTAAGAGTCTCTTATGGCTTGTTTTCCTCTCTCTCTCTCTTTTTTTTTTCCCTTTCCACCTATGTTCATTTCTTTTCTTTCTTCAATTTTTCTTTCTCTGATTTATTTCACTCAGCATAGTAGACTGTAGCTCTACCCAAGTCCTTACAAATGGCAAGATTTCATCTTTTTGGTGACTGAGTAAAATTCTTTTGTGTATGTATACCACATCTTCTTTATCCATTCATCAATCGATAGACATTTAGGCTCTCTCTATAGTTTGGCTATTGTTAATAATGCTGCTATAAATATCAGGGTACATTTATCCGTTCAAATATGTATTTTTGTATCCTTTGGGTAAATACCTAGTAATGCTTTTGCTTGATCATAGGGTAGTTCTATTTTTAAGACATTTAGGAATCTCCATACTGTTTTTCAGAGTGGCTGCATCAGTTTGCATTCCTGCCAACAGTGTAAGAGTTTTCCCCTTTCTCCACATCCTTGCCAATACCTGTTGTTTTCTGAGTTGTTGATTTCAGCTGTCCTAACAAGTATGAGATGGTTTCTCATGATGGTTTTGATTTTTAGTTCCCTGATGATGAGTGATATTGAGCATCTTTTTATGTGTTTGTTAGCCATCTGGATGTCTTTTTTTGGAAAAGTGTCTATTGATGTCTTCTAACCATTTTTTGACTGCGTTATTTGGTTTTTGGGTGTTGAGCTTGATAAGTTCTTTGTAGATTTTGGATAATAATCCTTTATCTGATATGTCATTTGAAAATATCTTCTCCCATTCTGTAGGCTACCTTTTAGTTTTGTTGATTATTTCTTTTGCCACGCAGAAGCTTTTTATCTTGATGAAGTCCCAATAGTTCATTTTTGGTTTTGGTTTCTCTTGACTGTGGCAATATGTCTAATAAAAAGTTGCTGCAGTTGAGGCCAAAGTGGTTTCTCACTGTGTTCTTCTGTAGGATTTTGATGGTTTTCAGTCTTACATTAAGGTCCGTTTGAATTTATTTTTGTGTATGGTGTAAGAAAGTGGTCCAGTTTCATTCTTCTCCATGTTACTGTCCAGTTTTCCCATCATCATTTGTTGAAGAGTCTATCTTTTTTCCCACTGGATATTCTTTCTTGGTTTGTCAAAGAGTAGTTGGCCGTATAGTTGTGGGTTAATTTCTGGGTTTTCTTTTCTGTTCCATTGGTTTATGTATCTATATTTGTGCCACTGGCATACTGTCCTAATAATTACAGTTTTGTAATACAGTTTTGAAGTCTGGCATTGTGATGTCTCTTATTTTGTTTTTCTTTTTCAGAAATGTTTTGGCTATTTGGGATCTTTTGTGGTTCCAACATCAATTTTAAGATTGGTTTTTCCAGCTCTGTGAAAAATGCTGGTGTTATTTTAATAGGGATTACACTGAGTATTTAGATTGCTTTGGGAAGTATAGACATTTTAACAATATTTGTCCTACCAGTCCATAAACCTGGAATGTTCTTCTATTTCTTTATGTCCTTTTCAATCACTTTTATTAGTGTTCTATAGTATTCAGAGTATAGATCTTTTACTTCTTTGGATTTATTCCTAGGTATCATTGTTTTTGGTGCAATTGCAAATGAAATTGATTCCTTGAATTTTTTTTTCCCTGCTGCTTTGTTATTGGTGTGTAGAAATGCAACATGTTTCTGTACATTGATTTTATATCCTGCAAATTTGCTGAATTCATGTATGAGTTCTGGCAGTTGTTTTGGTGGAGTCTTTTGGATTTTCTACATAGAGTATCATGTCCTCTGAAAATGGTGAAAATTTAATTTCTTCCTTGCTAATTTACCTATTATTTCTTTGAATCCTATGTTGTTATTATTATTATTAATTGTTATAAAATTTAACAGACATTCTGTATCTTTGGGTCAGTTTTGATACATATTATTTTTCTGGATGGCTTGTCAATTTTATAAAAATGTTTAAATGTATTGGGTAAAAATTATTCAAAATATCCTCTTCTAAAAAACTTTCTGTAATATTGGTCATTATGATCTTTTATCATTCCTGAAACTGGATATGTTTATTCTTTCTTTTTAGTGTGGTCAGGCTTACTGAGTTTATCAGTTTTATTAGTTCTGTTGAAAAGCCAATTGTTAATGTCTGAACTGTGTCCCCCCAAATTCATATGTTGGCATTTTACCTCCCAATATGACTGTTTTAGAGGTATAACCTCAAGAACTAATTAGTTAAATAGAAGTCACAAGTGTAGAGCTCCAATCCCATAGGACTGGTATCCCTATAAGAAGAAAAAGAGGTTCCATTGAGATACCTCTCAATCTTTCTTCTCCCCTCTCTCCTTTTCTCCCTGCATGAGCATAGAAGAAAGGTCATGTAAGGACACACTAAGAAGGGAGCTAGCTGTCTACAAGCCAAAAAAAAGATGTTTCACCAGAAATCAGTCTGTAACCTTAATCTTGGATTCCTATTCTCCAAAACTGTAAGAAAATAACTTCTGTTGTTTAATCCAGTCAGTCTGTGGTACTATGTTATGCCAGACTGAGAAGACTAATAAATGAAACTTTAAAATACATATATGTGTTTAATTTAATCCCCTCCTTTTTATTTCTTTGTACTTAGTTAAATGCAAAAAAACTTTATTTTTTCTCAATTTTTAGTGTAGACATTTTAGTCATTGAGTTTTAGCTTTCTTTTCTAAAATATAAATTGAATGTTTCAAATTCCTATCCATGTATATAATAGCTGAATATTACAGGTTTTGACATCATCTTTCCATTGTCTTTCTGTTTGATTTACATAGTGATTTTGTATTTAGTTTTCTTATTTGCTTTTAAAGAATTGTTTCTTAACTGTGAAACATTTGAGAACTTTCTCATTATTCATTTATTATTGATTTCTAGCTTAATTTTTCAGTGTTCAGAAGAATATGCTACATATGAGTTCAATCCATTGAAATTTGTTGAGACTCACCTTATAGAGCAACCGTGGTCAATTTTGGTAACTGTTCTAGGTACACTTGGAAAAAAAGCACATATTGTACTTTTGCACTTTTTAAGAGAGTTCTACATATGACTAACTTTTAGTTTTGCTCAAATATTCAAATTTTCTTGATTTTTTGGAGGCTTTTCAGATAAGTTATTAAGGCTAGTATATTTAAATATCTTGATATCATTATGACTTTATGTTTATTTTTCCTTTTAGTTCTGTAAATATTTCTTTTTATTTTGAAGCTATGTTAGTACCTACATATTTAGAATTGGTGTATTTTTCTGGCATATGGTCAGTTTCATCATATCATTATCATCATTATCAATTATCATTCATAATATGTGTCTTAAGGTCTACTGCTAATGTTGCTACATCAGGCTAATTTTGTGTTTTTGTTTGTTTTTTCCATCTATATATACTCTCAAACATTCCACATATTTTAGATGACAGCAATTATTTTATTTTTATTTTTTTTATTTTTTATAAACATATATTTTTATCCCTATGACAGCAATTGTTTTTTAAAATCTCATCTTGGTATCTTTGTCTTTTAGTTAACATATTTATTTTATTGACATGTGATTCAATTATTTGATGTTTCACTTTACCACCTTCAGCTTTCATTTGTCCTAACCATTCTATGTATTATTCTCTCTTTCTTTGCCCCTTTTTTTTGTTTAAGTAACATTTTTCAAAAGATTTTTATTTATTCATTTTAGAGAGAGAGAGAGTAAGTGGGGAAAGGCAGAGGGAGAGGGAGAAAGAACCTGAAGCAAACTGCACGAGCACAAAGCCCGATGCAGGTTTTTTTTTTTTTTTTTTTTTTTAAGATTTTATTTATTTATTTGACAGACAGAGATCACAAGGAGGCAGAGAGACAGGCAGAGAGAGAGGAGGAAGCAGGCTCCCTGCTGAGCAGAGAGCCCGATGCAGGGCTTGATCCCAGGACCCTGGGATCATGACCTGAGCCGAAGGCAGAGGCTTTAACCCACTGAGCCACCCAGGTGCCCCATCAATGCAGGTTCTTGATCCCACAACCATGAGATCATGACCGGAGCCAAAACCAGGAGTTAGATGCTTAAGCCACTGAGCCACCCAGGCACCCAATTTTGTTGTTATTATTGTAATTAACACTTTTGCTCTCTTATTAGCTTGTGACACTTTATTACTGTTTTACGATAGGTAGGTAGCCCAAGGATTATCATAGTAATCCCTTCCTTAAGGATTAAATCAAGGTAATTGACATTGTTCAATCACCAAACAAAACTAAAAACTTAAAACATTAATTCAGTTTATCCCTTCAGGTTTCTGTCCTATTTTTTGTCAAGTATTTTAATTCCATATAAGTTTAAGCCTTGTAAGACAGTATAATATTGTTTCATATAATCAGTATTCATTTAGAGTTGCCCAAGTGTTTTTCCTAGATGTTGCTCCTTGGTTTTTTTCTACATCTTGTGTTTCTATTGGGAATGATTATTCATCTGCCTTCTTTATTTCCTTTAATACTAATATACTACTGCCAAATCCTCTTAGATTTTATTTGTCTCACAAGTGTCTTTGATTCATCTTAATTATTAAAATGACAATAACCCAGAAATTTCCAAAACAGACTAAAGCCCTTCACTTCAGCTACAGATATAAGAAATATTAAAAACCTGAGTATAGTAAATATAAACAAAAACAAACCTAGGCATCAAAATTGGATGCTGAAAACCGAAAACTAACCTTGCTTCTGCCTTCTTCTCTTACTCTTCTATTTCTGACAAATTAAATGCATATTAGGGCTTTTGCTATTTTCTGTATGCCTTTAATGAATTGCTCCATGTTTTGAATTTCTTAGTCTTTTCATCTTTCAGTTTGAACATTTTGTTCTGACCTGTCTACCAGTTCCTAAATTTTATTTTCAGTTTATCTAATCTCTCTTAAATCTATTTGGAGAATTTTCAAATTATTCTAATTTTACTTTTAATTTCTAGAATTTCCATTTCATCCTTTCTATAGTTTTAAGTTATGTGCCAAATTTCTTTATCTGGTCATTTAAATTTATGAACCTATTAAGCAACTTATTTTGAAGCCCATGTCTGATGATTACAGTGTGCTTTATATCCTGTGTTTTTATTCTGTTTTTCTTTTTGCTGTTTTTTTTTTTTTTTTTTGTAAATTGTTTTCTTTCTGTATGCCTGATTAATTTTGTTTATGCTGTTGACACTGTGAGTGAAAAATTTTAGAAATAAGTCAAGGTTTTAAATGACATGATTTTTCTTCATAAACATTTACATTTGATTTTAGAAGGAAGTCTATTTGTGGACAATCACCTTATTTCAATCATGGGTGAAGTTGTTCAAAGATAAGTTTTTTTTGAGGAATGGTTTGTTCTGTCCTCTTGGTGAGCCCTAAAATTTAATTTGTTTTCCCTTATCCTTAACATTGCCAAAAGTTATGCTCCATTTCCCAGTTCCTTGTTTGTCTTTTACTTTTGAAATTATAATGGCAAAACATCATTATACATGCTCAGCTTACCCACTTAGCTTTCCTCTTCAAAATCTTGACCCTATAATAAATTTTTAGTTTGTTGCTCTCTAATACCTAAAGCCAGGTGGTTTTCCCCATTATTTATTTATATTTTTTTCAGATTTTCTTATTGTTCAGAGTAATCATAAAACAAGTCAGTCATTCCAGGAAATTGATCTTCACTGCCTGTGTTTTTAGCCAAATACTCTAGATGTTTTTTAGAATTATCATTAAACCAATATATAAAATCTTAAGTTTCATTTTTAAAATTTTGCATATGAAAATGAGAAATTAGGTGGGGTGACTGGGGAGCTCAGTGGGTTAAAGCTTCTGCCTTCAGCTCAGGTCATGATCCCAGGGTCCTGGTATTGAGCCCCGCATCGGGCTCTCTACTCGGCAGGGAGCCTTCTTCTCCCTCTCTCTCTCTGCCCGCCTCTCTGGCTACATGTGATCTCTGTCTGTCAAATAAATAAATAAAATCTTAAAAAAAAAAAAAAAAAAGAAATGGATTAGGTGTCGGTTTGAAATTTGGAATATTGGTAAAAGGAACTAAATGTGTTGACAAGATTGTGGTTAAGGAATTTAATC
Organism: Mustela erminea; assembly: GCF_009829155.1. Classification (NCBI taxonomy): domain Eukaryota; kingdom Metazoa; phylum Chordata; class Mammalia; order Carnivora; family Mustelidae; genus Mustela; species Mustela erminea. The sequence continues at coordinate 94,484,876 of NC_045617.1, forward strand.
AACATTTAGCATGGCAGCAAAAAGCCTACACAGTCACACATACACATCACATTTAAGCCAATGTGAATCTTGTAAGGTAAAAATTGTTCTCTCTCTTTTATGGATAAGGACATTAAAATTCAAGTAGAATAAATAATGTATCACAAACTGAGTTTTCCTCTTTTTGATGATTTTATACATTTATGCATATATCCTAATTTACCATGGTATGTTCATTTTATTCAGACAAAAATCCGTATAAATATGTTATGTATTTTAGAAACCTTTTTTATTATTTATTTATTTGATTTTTATTTATTTTTTATTGTGTTATGTTAGTCGCCATACAGTACATCATTACTTTTTGATGCAGTGTTCCATGATTCAGTATATGCGTATAACACCCAGTGCCCCAGGCAGTCGGTGCCCTCCTTAGTACCCATCACCAGACTCACCATCCCCCACCCTCCTCCCTTCTAAAACTCTCCTTTTATTTCCTGGAGTCTATAGTTTCTTGTGGTTCATCTCCCGCTCTGATTTCTCTGCTTCATTTTTAAAAGCTTTTATTTATTTGTGTGGTAGGGAAAGATCACAGAAGCAGGGGGAGCAGCAGGTAGAGGGAGAAAGAGAGTCTCCACTGAGTAAGGAGCTCAATGTGGGACTCTATCCCAAGACCCAGGATAGAGGACCTGAGCTGAAGGCAGATGCTTAACTGACTGAGCCACCCAAGTGTCCCTAGAAAGCTTTTTAAATGGCTTTTAAGGGTATATTTTTTTCTAATAGATTTAAATCTTAAAATAATGTTTAAAATAATTAGAAAATTTATTTATGTAAAACAAATAATTCTAATAATTTGGAAACTAAAGGAAATACCCTGGATGGCAATGTTTACAAAAAAATGCACTTGTTGAAAAAAATCATGCAAAATAACTCCATCTTTCCTTTTCTATGGTAATTCCTATGTTGTTGTAAATTTAGTATTCTTACTTGATTATACAATTTAGCTCTTATAAAGTGATATGTTTTCAATTCTCTCTCTCTTTTTTTAAGATTTTATTTATTTATAGAGAGATCACAAGTAGGCAGAGAGGCAGGCAGAGAGAGAGAGAGAGAGAGAGAGAGGAGGAAGCAGGTTTCTTGCTGAGCAGAGAGCCTGATGCAGGGCTCGATCCCAGGACTCTGGGATCATGGCCTGAACTGAAGGCAGAGGCTATAACTCACTGAGCCACCCAGGCGCCCCTGTTTTCAATTCTTTTATAAGTCACATTTGCCTTGGAGATATCTAAAACACACACACACACACACACACACATACACACACACGAACAACACAGCCAACTAGGGATATAATTCTGTAATTTACATTCATTTGTTTTACCATGATCAGATCTCATTTTTCATTAAGGGAAAATACCTAGTGAATTTCACACTGTAGTGGCTGATGATTAAATAAGTTAGCTTTACTATACTCAAAGTCATCATAGATAATATAAGAAATACTGTATACTGTTTGAAGTTTCAAGAGACGTTAGCTCTTTTGAATTGTTTTTGAGAGTTTAACATATTTGGCTATTATGAGCCTTGTTCTCTCTTTGGGTAAAAAAGAGCAAAGCTAAAATATTAATGGTACATGCAAACTACAGTCCTCATTGATTTTCCTTCCGGTCCATGACATATCCCAGGAAAAGAGCCAATTTCAATAAAAAAATAATACTGCCTTTGATAAGACTTTACAAAATGTTTCTCAGTACATATTATTTATATCTAAAGGAAATTCTGAAACATAGCTATTATTTCGGTTTAAAAGTAGAAAAAATTGAAGTTAGAGAAGTTTAATATTCTGTCCAAGGTTTTAAAATTTTTATGTTTTTGGATAAAGATTCAAGCATGTTTTGATAATACAGAACAGAACATAAAGAGTGTGATTTAAAACTTATTAGATTCAGCCAATAAAAATACAAAATGTTAATTCAGCATATCCAGGGCACATATAAAGGTCAGAAAAATTATTGTGAAGAATCAGGTAAGGTAACAATGAGAGAACTGTGGAATGATTGCATTCTTGTAACCATGTGAGTCACATGAGCCAAAAAGACATTTGGAGCCCAAGCAATAGAACAGAGCCCATCTGGCTGCTAAGACCTTTCCATGGCTTCCATTCCTGTGCAAGCCTAACCAGTAAAACTCAGAATCCGTAATAGCTAGACAATATTTTAGTAATTCAATAACAGTCCCTACCTTTTCCTGTTTGTTTCATTCATCCATTCGACACATATTTATTAAAAGCCTATGTTGTTTCAGGCACTCCTCTGGATAATAGGGATATAGGAATGAACAAAACTGAGAAAAATGTCTGCCTTTGTGGAGCATACAACCTAAACAGAGCAATTAAATCATATAGTCTGTCAGGAGTCAGTATGTACAATGGAGGCAAAAGTAGAACAGGGAAAAATGAGCATGGAGAAGTGTGACTGCTTGACACAGCTTGAAACAGTTAAACTAGCCTGCACTGAGAGGGTTTACACTGAAGGAGATGAGCCTTCTGGATTCCTGGCGTTTCAGGCTGAGTGCCAAACCAGGATGTGCAATGTGCCTATTGTGTTGAAGGGAGGGCAATGAGGCCGAAGTGACTTGAGAGAGGAAAAGGAAAAGGACAGCACCCAAGCTTCAAGATGTCACTGGGCAGCCAAGCCTGCGGGCCCTTGCCATTGACTGAGTGAAGGGGTGAATCTGCAGCAGCTTTTGAGAAGATGAGAGGCATAGTTTCACTGAAAAACTAACAGTGTCATAGTAGCTGCTGTTTTGAGAATTGCCTATCAAAGTAAGGACAGAAAAATGGGAAACCAGTTAGAAGGCTCTGGCAAAAATCTGCATGAGAGATACTTGTGGCTTGGGTGAGGATAATTGTTTAAGAGAAGGGGTTTAAGAGAAGGGGTCATAGTCCAGATATGTTTATGATAATAGATGAATGAAATGGAATTTTGAAATTTTATTTCTTAAAACACTGACATTCTCTTTTCACTAAATCACTTGCATACATATTTGTTAAGGATGGTTGCATATTTTATTTTAATTCTGTGTCAAATGGTGGTATTGTAGGTAATCTGTGAAGAACATGTGAGATAGACTTTTGTGGTTATTCAAAGGTAAATGGAGGGCTTTTCAGAGAAATTGTTGAGGACCCACTATGATATGAATGAAGGTATAAAGCCATCAATCTGTGATAATTCCATTTTCTGCTGATTTGGGGTAGTGTGTTTATAAAAGATAGAAAGTGAAGCATGTGGGAGTAGTCAGTAGATACGATGGATTATGGATTATGAAGCCACACCTCTATGCCCATATGAAAATTGTTCATTAATATTATGTCAGTCTAATAATTTTTAAATATGATTACATTACAATGCTCAGCACGGCTATGAGCACAGCTACTGAAAAAGATAAATTGCATTATACTTTGTAGAAATCAGTACTATGAAACTAATAAAGACCAATAATGAAAGTGGCACAAACTTGCTCTTTTACTAAATGAGCTTCCCTTCCATTTTGTATATTATGGGGGAAAGGAAGTCTAAAAATAAAGTATTCCCCAAAACCTTCACTTACTCTTCCAGATTATCATGACCATGGAACTGGAGATGCCAGTATGTTCTTGTGGTCCACCTTGCAGGTGAGGGTTTGTAGCAGACTCCAAATCAGTTTTTTTTTTCTTTAGCTGACAATTTGGAAGAGAAAATTCTAGAATATAAGTCAGTCTTTGAAATTATCTAAATTATTTAACCTCTCTGATTCTAAGGTTTCCTCTTCAACATGTTAAAAAAAATTTCAGGCTCAGAGTTGTGACAATAAAATGTGATTTTGTCTGCTGTGAGAATAGGAGACAGTTATTATACATACTCGATGTGATATAACTGTTTTACATTACTGTCTATCAGGCAGATGCAGGAGGATGAGAGAGGAAGTGGTGTGCATAAGATTTCACAGCTAGGACCAGAACTGACTTTTTTGTTTTGTTTTGTTTTACTTGGCTTTCAGACTGGTCCACTGTAATAGGAGACTATAGTGGTTAATTTTATATGTCTAGTTGTCTGGGCTACAAAGTATCCAAATATTTGGTCAAAAATTATTCTGAGTGTGTCTGTGAGGGTGTTTCTGGATGAGATTAACATTCGAATTGGTAGACTGAATAAAGCAGATTGCACATCCTCATGTAGGTGGGCCTCATCCATTCAGCTGAAGTCTTGAATGGGATGAAGAGGCCAGCTTTGGCGTGAGTTGGAAGAAACCACTCCTGCCTCACTGTCTTGAGCTCACACGTCAATTTTGTCCTGTTTTCAGGATCAGACTGAAACATCAGCCCTTTCTGGGTCTTGAGCTTGCTGGCATTCAAACTGTAACTACACCATCAGCTACCTTTGGGTCTCCAACTTGTTGATTGCCGATGTTGAGATTTGTCATCATCTATAATTGCATAAGCCAATTCCCTAAAATCTCTCTAGAGAGACAGATAGATAAACCAGACAGATACAGATAAGCCTAGTCCTAGACACCTGCTTCAAAATGTATGGGTACACATATATTCTATTGTTTCTGCTTCTTCGGAGAGTTCTGACTGATATAGAGACCTCTGATCATGGTATGGAAAGTTCAGATTTTACTACTGATCAGAATACATATATAGAATGGAATGGATTCCATTCTATATATGTATTCTGATCAGTAGTAAAATCGAATCTATTCCATATATATATATATATATATATATATATATATATAATCTGTTCCTATCATAAGTGTATAGCAAGTGTTTCCAAGGGAGCCTAATTCTGTGAATAAACTTAGAACTCTGACTTAATTTTGCATGTTGGAGGAAAAGAAAAGCCCAATGTGTTATTTATTATTATTATTTTTAAGAGTTTGGAAAGAGAAGCTGTGTGAAAATCTGTGTGAAAAAAAAAAAATAATTGGACTCAGGGAACCTAACATCCAATTTCATTGTTTTGTAAACCATGTGATGTGCTTCAGCTAAGACAGAGTGGATTGTGAAAGAAAAAACTGAGGCATATAGCAAAGGAAAGACCATGAAGGACTTATGTGAAATCCAAGCCAAGACCAATGTTGTCTTGAGGTCTCCCCTTATCACCAGTCAACCACCAAGGGGCAGCAGATCTAAGGCTTTGGAGAGACAAGGTGAAGATATCATCATCTATAGCTACAGGGCAGAAACAAAATGACTCCAAGAAGACTGGGTGAGTCATCCTGGGACCCTATAGGAGAATGGGAGGATTTATCCAGGGTGAGATGAGGTCTTGCTTCAGTTGATTTCTCTGGCTGGCGCTGAAAACACATGGGTTTCTTGCATTTTCACGATGACAGAAACACTGTATGCATACAGCTGTGGGAATAAATAATAAACCATTAAATAAATCTAAGTAAAATCCCTTCCTTTCTGGGAGTGGGTAGTTTCATTACACTGATAGTTGGTAATGCCATTTAGAAACTGAAGAAAGGAAATCTCATTAGAAGAAATATATTTCCAAAGTTGATGATTTAAAGTTGCAACTTTGCAGCTGCAGTAACATGCAAAGATCAGGGCAGAACAGAGATCCAGGCATCAGTTTCACAAAACAACAGAGATCAGAAAGAGAATTCAAAAATTACTTTAAAAAAATTACCTTAAAAAAAAAACCACCTTAAAAAAGTAGTATTAATTTAGTTCATGCATTGTATCTATTTTTTACCTCTCAGCTAATATTAGCATCCTGTTTTCCCTTGATGACAGTTTTATTTGCAAAAACACCATAGGTTGTGGTAAAAATTTCTTCTGCTGGATATTACATGCTCACCTGGGCTTGTGTGCACACAACCCACTAAGTTGTGGGTGCTGTCCAGTAATAAGGAAAAATATACTCTTGTGAGAGGGAAGAAGGACTGTGCCTTTCAGCCATCCCGTCCTGTATTCTGCCTTCTGATCCTAGAGATTTGGTATAACCCTGTTTCACCTAATAATTGAATCCCTCTGCCTGACTCTCTAGAAGAGTGCCCTAATCACTCTCCAATTCTTTCTATCTCCAAGGCCACAAAATTATCCTCTCCAGAACTCCCACATTGTACCATATTGTCCTGCTGGATTCTGTTTGGGAGTTCTTGTTGGCTTTGGCAGTCAGCATTTGAGGTGTTTGTTTAGTGCCGTGGTTGGTACATAGTGGGACCTTGATAACCATCAGAAACAAAAACAAAAACAAAAACAAAAAACTGTAATGCTTATCTTCTAGTCAGCTTATATTTACTTTCAATAGTAATCAAAGGGAAGGAAAGTGGTTAAGGTGGGATGAATTAGTAAGGGAAGTTGGAAAACAAGGAATGGAAGTAGAGAGAAATTATAGTCAAATTTTAGTCAGGTTTTATATTATAAATTATATTATATATTATAAATTATAGTCAGATTTTAATTCTTAGATAATAGGGAAAAAAATCACATTTCTCCTAAGTGGTACAGGTGAGTTCCACTGAGAAAGAGAAACAGAGGAAAATAAAATAAAATAAAAGACAGAGCTGTCTGAGCAAACCCTGGAAATAACAATATTTAAGTTTCCAATTGCTACTGCAACATAAGTTTAAGAGATGAAATAGGAGTTATCTAGTAGTTAAGAAAAGTTTTTTTTTTCTATGACATCTTTTAATCAAATAGTCTCTACTTAAAGTAGGGGAAAGGACTCCACATTATTGTAGGTCATATGGAAAACTCAAGAGAATGTAGCTAATGCTTGTTTATTACAAGAAGGATGATAACCTGAATTATACTTTCTTCTGTGAGGAAATGCTCTTTCTATCAACAAACAGGCTGTATAGATTAATGAATATGATCAGTATATATATATATATATGGAATGGCTACACATTACGGAATGGCTACACATTACAGAATGGCTATTTGCTGAAAATGACTATAGGTGTATCACCTAAGAATTAAATATGCAGCTGAATGAAAGTTGTGAAAGAAGACATAAAAATTAATTACAAGTTAACCTGATTCCTCTCTAAAAATGAATGAAAATAAATGAGAGACAAGGCTACTAATATTTATGGAACAACTACTCTGTATGTATTTCTGAGCTGTTTAATCCGCAAAATTGTCTGATAAAGTCGGTAATATTATCCGCATTTTACAGTGAAATCCAGATAAGTCACATAGTATTAAGATGGTAAAGCTAATACTTGGACTAAGGTCAATCCACAATAATACCTCAGAAATACATAAAGAAGATAAGACATGGGAATGAATTGGAGGTTAAGTTGCTAGGATCAGAGAGGATTTCAGAAAAGCTAGTAGTAGCCTGTGTGTAGTTGTCAAAGAAGAAATGAATCCAGAGCTGATATCTGGGTTAAAGTACAAATACCCAGGTGCAGGGAGGTGTGGGAGACTTAGACATCCTTCATGACCAGAACAGCTGAAGATATAAAGAGGACAGAAATGCAATAGACAGATTTCTCAGCTGGTAGGGGAAAGTAGTAAATGAACCAAGGTTATATAAATACAAATCGTTAAGTAAAATTGATCAGAAATATTGTACACTGAATAATGATCCCCCAAAGATGTTCATGTCATACTCCTTGGCACCAGTAAATATAATACATTAAACTCCAAAAGCAACTTGATAGATGAGATTAAATTAAGGCTCCTGAGATGGGGGAGATTATTCTGGATTATCTGGATGGATCCAACATAATCACAAGAGATGCAGTAGAGTTACATTCAGAAAAGAAATATGATGACGGAAGAGAAGTGGGCTGATGCACTTTGAAGATGGAAGAAATGGCCAGTAGCTGAGGAATGCGGGTGACTTTTAGAAGCTGTGAAAGCCAAGAAAATGGCTTCTCCCCTAAAGTCTCCAGAGGGAGCAAGGCTCTGCTGACCCCTGACTTTAGCCCAGGGAGACTGATTTGGAGACTTTTGATCTCCAGAACTATAAGATAATAAATTTGTATTATTTTAAGCCATTAAGTGTGTGGTAATTTGTTATAATAGCAATAGAAAATTAAGATAATTCTATGAGAAATATCAGAATTATTTTTTATGCTGTATATTATTGGATTTAGAATTGACCTATACCTAGGTGCCTTTTTGCAGATTTTATTTCCCTGAGCTATATTTTTTTTCCCTCAAGTATGTGTTGGGACTCATTGCCTTTTTTGCAGATGAGAAGGACCGGTAATGAAAAAAGGAAACAAGAGAAGTTAAAAAAAGCAGAAAAAGCTCTTTTCCTTAGTCAATAAACTCAAAATAAGGTAACAGTTTCAGGACGGTCAGCAGAATGTTACTGTTATTTAGATACTTAATCTTTTTATTTTCCCCTGCATTTTCTTTTGAATTGGTTTGCACAAAAGAAAATAATTCTTATTTTAATTATAGTAATCAGATGAACACTGTCTTTGGCTCAACTAGGGTACACGTTATTTTGAATTCATGCCATTTTGTGCTTGATTATTATCCTATCTCTAGTCTACCTATTCTGTCATGTCCAACTAATTTCCATGCCTTTAATAGCTACTTTTCTTTCATGCCGTCAAGAAATATTTATTGAGCTCCTAACCAATATGAAGACACGGCACCAACAACTAGGGACAGAGGGATGCATAGAGCAAGCATTGTCCTTACCTTTTAGTCTTCCTCAAATGACCCAAGAGCACACTGGTGTCACCCTTTCTGACTCTAATTTCACTTATATCTGCTAATACATGTTTAAGGACTTAATATTAGATAATGGATATTAGCATGCTTCTGCATCTCAATTACTCATTTAAATCACATGATTTTGGGGGGCAGTTATTACCTCTCAGATGGTAGAGATCACACTTTAATAGACACATAGTTTCTCAATGACTAATAGATACGTGAATCACCAAGTTTTGTAGAATCGTTATATAAGCACCATGAAAATATTCATTCTTCAATAGTTTACATAGGTCTTCCTGCTAGCCCCCTTAAAAAAAAAAAAAAGCCTGATATTTTAGCTTGATGGGTGGTAATTATCCACATGGTCACAGAGGAGAGTGAGTTTCAAGCAAAGGCAAAAATATATGTGCAAGAATGAAACAAAAAAATGTGTGTGGTTTTTTTTTTTTTTTTAACAAAGGAGTGAGCATTTTTGTGTAGCAAGAACATTATATATAAAATATCCCCAAATGAAAGAGCCATACTGAGGTTATATTGGAAAAAACTCTTTGTGTCATGATAAAGTAGGTAGATTTGATCTTTTAAAAAATCTTTTAAAATTTTTATTGCTTTTTGTTGTGTTATTTTTGTTTTGTGTTTTTTATTGTGTTCATTGTGTGTTATTGTTTTTTATTGTGTTAAATTTCACACATAATATGAAATTTACCAAATTAACCGTTTCTTAAGTGTAACGTTCAGTACGTTAAGTGTATTGGTATTGTTGTGAAGATCTTCAGAAGTCTTCCCTCCTGCAAAACTGAAATTCCACCTTTTAGGCATAAGAGTAACTATGGAAGGGAAGGGTTTAAAATAAAAGAATATTAGATTTTTACTCCTCCTGCCTTTTCTTTTTAACAAAAGATAACTCTGGCCTCTAGATAGAGAATTACCTGACAAAGGATGAGAGAACTCTAGAAGCTAGTAAGTAACATGCTATCATATAATTTTGGAACCAAATGTAACTAGCTTCAGATTCTGACCCCTGCTCTTACATGCTGTATTAAGTGAAGATTATCTGGCTGTAATATTTCCCCCTTAGTTAAGAATAAAGTTTACTAGTTGGTAACTTATTTTGATGTTTCAAAAAAATCATTTTTTTTTTCATTTAATAACTAGGTTTTTGTTTTTGTTTTGTTTTTGAAACGGCTTTGTAGTGAAACTATATGAAGGATGAATTGACTTTTAGCAGATTAAGTTGTCTTCAGTGTTCTCCATGAGTTATATTGACCTATGCCTCCAAATTTCCTGAATTCCTAATTGTTAAAATGAATTCTTGAATATTTTTTAATTGCCAGGATATGACTATGTAATCCACTTTGTATTCCAAAATATAACCTAAAATTCACTTTCATAGTTAGGGTTTGAGGCTAATTTTCTGTGGCAGCCATTTTCAACCCTGAAGGCAGATTAGAGCCACAGGGAAGTTTTTGATAATAGGCCAGTCCCCACCACAACCAACTCAATCAGAATCTTTAGGGGCCAACCTAAACATTCAATCTTTTAAAAATTTCCCCAGGTGGGCGCCTGGGTGGCTCAGTGGGTTAAGCCGCTGCCTTCAGCTCAGGTCATGATCTCAGGGTCCGGGATGGAGTCCCGCATCAGGCTCTCTGCTCAGCAGGGAGCCTGCTTCCTCCTCTCTCTCTCTCTCTCTGCCTGCCTCTCTGCCTGCGTGTGCTCTCTCTCTGTCAAATAAATAAATAAAATCTTTTTTTTTTTTTAAGATTTTATTTATTTATTTGTCAGAGAGAGAGAGAGCGAGAGCAAGCACAGGCAGACAGAGTGGAGGGCAGAGTCAGAGGGAGAAGCAGGCTCCCTGCGGAGCAAGGAGCCCGATGTGGGACTCGATCCCAGGACCCTGGGATCATGACCTGAGCCGAAGGCAGCTGCTTAACCAACTGAGCCACCCAGGCGTCCCAATAAATAAAATCTTTAAAAAAAAAAAAATTTTCCCCAGGTGATTTTTTTTTTTTAAATTTTATTTATTTGGCAGACAGAGATCACACGTAGGCAGAGAGGCAGGCAGAGAGAGAGTAGGAGAAGCAGGCTCCCTGCTGAGCAGAGAACATGATTTGGGACTCAATTCCATGACCCTGGGATCATGACCTGAGCCAAAGGCAGAGGCTTTAACCCACTGAGCCACCCAGGTGCCCCTCCCCACGTGATTTTAATGAATGTAAAGCTAGAACTTAAAATCACCACTCTGTACTTCTATATTTTCAAAGCACCTATTTTAGATTGAAACAAAGTTTTTTTGACTACAGCTTTTTGTAGATTATTTCAATTTTCCAAAATCAAGGAAAATTAGGTTAAAAAAAACAAAAACAAACAAATAAACAAACAACAATGAGAGATTCAGCTTCATTTTGCCATTTTAAAGTAAACATTTTTTTTTCTGAATTAATCTTGGTATGGTCATAAAATAACTTGGTATTCAAAAAGGTTATGTAATGTAGGAAAAACATGCAATGCTTGGTAAACCCCTCTGGATTAATAGGAATCTTTATATTGAACAACTGTGTCTATGACTTGCCATAAGGTTTCAATGGTGTTAAAGCCAAGGAGTGGGTTGTAAGGGAATGGTTCCTCTTTCACATAATTTCCATCATTCTCACCCACGCCAAACCACTAAAATGTAATCTATAAGTTTAGTAAAAATAGCTTGTCTGCTGTGCAAATATAACTTTGAAAAAAGTACCTTCTCCCAGCTTTCTAAACTAATTGCCTCCCCAGTTTCCTTCTCTATAGAAACAGACTTCCAATAATCCTAACTTACTATAATTCTTCTGATTTGGAAAGAACATGTCTTAGAGCTGGTCCATGACCATATTTATTATAGGAATTTGGGCGACTTGTCTCAGATGGTTCTTAAAAGTAATTTACAAGTGGCCTTTGATTGTTCTTTTCAACAGAGGAGACTGGATATTTCCTGCTTTGAATTAATAAGAGAAAAGGTCAGCTATGCTGTTTCAAGCTTCTCTTCTCTTCTTCTGCTTCTTTTAGAACTATATTATCAACCATAAAGATAAAGAAAAACACTGTGGTCTGATACACAAGTCTGCGTACAATCTCCACACTTTTTTTCTGCCTGAGGAAATCTGAAGTTTAGCTTTATACTATTTAAAACCAGATGTTTCCTCGAACTTCTTTCATAGCTCTTTTCTAGAGAATCCGATATTTTGCTGAAAACATTTTCTTTCACTGCTGTATAAAACATAAAACACTTTAAAGTCCAAATGCCTCTATTTGGCAATACTGTCCTAACTATATATTATTCTCTGCCCTTGTGCTAGGCACCAGAGCTTATTAACTTTTAAGAAGTTATTCAACATCAAAGTTTGAACAAAAAAAAAGATATCTTAAGACAAAGAATCATAGAGTAAAAAAGAGATATAGGTATAGAGGGCAAGGGAAATCACAGAATAGTAGAATGGTTAGAGTTGAGTTTTAAATTGGCCCTAAGAACTGAATATCTACAAGGCAATTTCTTCTTATCAAACTCATTGGAGACCAAAGCCCACTCTTAACTGGACTTGTTTTTATTTTATTTTACTTTTTATTAGTCTCATAGGACAGTAATTGATACCCATTGTTATATGTGGTAAATGATGCAATGACACTTGATTACATATGTTGTAAAATGATTATCACAATAGTTTCAGGTAACATCCATCTTCTCGTATAGATCCAAAAAAAAAAAAGAAAGGAAAAGAAAAAGAAAAAAAAATTCTCCTTGTGATGAGAACTCTTAGGATTTACTCTCTTGACTACATTTCTATGTATTATATAGAAGCTACAGCTACAGTCATCCTGCTTGACATCACATCCCTAGTACAGTTCACCCTTGAACAAAATGGGTTTGAACTGTAGAAGTCCACTTGCAGAAGGAGGTTTTTTTTAGAGACAGTCCAGCACTGTAAACTGATTCTCCTCCTTATGATTTTCTTAATGATATTTTCTTTTCTCTAGCTTACTGTATTTTAAGAATATAGTATATAATACATATAACATAGAAAATATGTGTTAATTGACTTTATTATCAGTAAAACTTCTGGTGAACAATAGACTATTAATAGTTAAGTTTTAGGGGAGTCAAGTTACATGCAAATGTTTGACTATGTGTGGGTTTGACACTCCTAACCACCACATTGTTTAAGGGTCAACTGTATTTATTTATCATATATATGGACATTTGTACCTTTTGACCACATTCTCCATTTTCCTGTCCCTCCACCCTCTGCCTTTGGTCACCACAGTTTGATATTTTTTTCCATGATTTTTTTTTTTTTTTGTATTCTACATATAAGTGAGCTCATGCAATATTTGTCTTTTCTCTGTCTGATTTATGTCACTTAGGTTAATGCCTTCAATGTCTATCCATGTTGTAGCAACATGGTAGGATTTCCTTGAGGAACACATTTTTGATGGTCACCTAAAATCTATAATTTTGTTTTATTATTCTGTGATTCCTCTTCCTGGAGGAATAATCTATGTTCCCTTTATAATATCCATAGAAGAGACTGGGGTCAGTTCTGATCCTGCATTGCATCTCATGCATGTGCTTTGAGAATATCTACAGAACAACAACAACAAAAAGTTAACATCTGCCACTCTAGTCGAAGAAACACAAACCATAACAGTAGGTAGAATTTTGTATTCCAGATGGTGATGAATCATTGATGGAGCCCCTAGGGTCTAATTGTTCAACTTTCCTAGATACCTATAAAGCATCAATTATGCAAAACAAGTGTTTTCTCTTAATTGTTTCTCCCAGGAATTTTTAATATAAATAGAAACATTATAAAACAACCTTTGTTTTGAATCTAAAAACTCTTCACTTGTGGTTAAATGTCTATATCTGCATATATGTATCTCTCTCTCTCTCTCTCTCTCTCTCTGGACTATTTGGAATGCTGCTACAAAATCAGCAAAACTGAAAATTTTGTAGCCTTAGGTTTCTACATTATAATACTGAAAAAAGTTATTACCAATTGTGATATTTACCTAAGTTATGCAATCTAGGACAAATTTTTAATGCTTCATAAGCTCTGCATGTATATTTGATTTCATACAATGTTAAAATAAAATAATTCCTACTTGTATCAAAAGCTGTTATGATAGTCTCTTCTGTATCATATCTCCTAGTGTTTCCCTGTCAAAACATCATAATGAAACATTTTAACTCTGTAGACAGTGAGAGCAAAAGCACCAAAACTGGAATGAAAAGATCTCTAAGTCCTGATAAAAATACACACCATCCAATCTCCACGTTAGTTTCTTCTCTCCTCCTGTTACAGTGGAGGAAGTCCCTCTCCCATTTAAGTTCAGCTTTTCCAAGAAGACATTCAGGAGGTATTCAGTAAACATTTGGATAAATAAATTATTAGGTAAATGAATGAATGAATGAGTGAATGAATCTTCTCTTTTTTTTTTAAGAAACTTAACTGTCCCATAACTCTCTTTAAGTCCATACCTGTGTTTCTGTTTGCTCCCTTCCATTAACATTTGTTGAACCTTAAATATTCTAAGAGGGAAGCAAAATCAAAACCACACCAAAACAAAACAACCTTTTGTCCACATACACCTCTATTAACAGCTCTCTTTCTTCTCAATCAAAATAAGAATTCTCAAGTGTTTTCCATGTTCTTATATTTGATTCACTTCCCAGACTATACCAATATGTTTCCGGTCCTCACTTCTCTGTTGAAGGCATTTTTCCAAAGGTCGGCAATGATTTCCATATAGCCAAATTAAACACTCCTTTTCACTTGTCATTATACTTTTTCACTCTGCAAATATTTGAGGTTGATGACTTACTAAGAAATATATATAATACTACATTGTATTGAATTCTTCATCTCTTTGGCTGCTCCTTTACCACAGTTTTTATTTAATCAAAACCATTAAAGGGATATGTGCGTGGCTCAGTGTTAAGTGTCCAACTCTTGATTTCAAGCATGATCTTAGGATTGTGAGATGGAGCCCCATATAGGGATCTGTGTTCAGCACAGAGTCTGCTTAAGATTCTTTCCCTCTCCCCCTCTGCTCCTCCCCTTGCTGGTGTTCTCCAGTGCACACTCTAAATAATAAATAAATAAAATCTTTTTAAAAAATGTTAAATAATGGAAAGTCTCAGGGTTCTATCTTTGATTATCTTTCTTCTCAGACTTTGCTGTTTCTCTAGGTGAGGTTTCTCAATCTTAGCACTATTGACATTTTGAACTAGATAATTATCTTTTTGTGGGGGGCTGTTCTGTGTATTAGAGGATGTTAAACAGCCATGATTTCCCCCAACTTGTGATAACTAAAGACATGTACTTTGTCAAATGTGATCTCAGAAGCAAAATCCCAGCAAAATACCCCCTAGTGGAGAAACACTGTTCTAGGTGATGTCTTTGTTTCCATGGTTTCTCTTGACTTGTGCCCATCCTATATTGAATTCTTTTTTTTTTTTAAGATTTTATTTATTTATTTGTTAGAGAGAGAAAGAGAGAGCACGAGCACGGGCAGACAGAGTAGTGGACAGAGGCAGAGAGAAGCAGGCTCTCCGCCGAGCAAGGAGCCCGATGTGGGACTCGATCCCAGGACGCTGGGATCATGACCTGAGCGGAAGGCAGCCGCTTAACTGACTGAGCCACCCAGGCATCCCCTATATTGAATTCTTAACACATTTAGTCAATACCATCTCAGCCACCTATTGGTAGACATCATGTTTAGTTATTCAAAAGGTTTGAAAGAAACTAATCATTCCCCACCATCATACTTGCCCCTTTATTTGTGAGCCTCACCAAATGGGCCTGAGTACTTGTGCCAGAAACATTGGATTCAATGCCTAATTAAAAAGTCATCATAACGTGGATGGACCTGGTGAGTATGCTAAGTGAAATGAGTCAGAATGAGAAAGCCAAACATCATAGGATTTCACTTACATGTGGAATCTAAAAAAGAAAACAAATGAAAAACCAAGAAAGAAAGAAGGAAAGAATTAAAAAAAATTTTTTTAAAAAGGAGAAAAAAAAAAAAGAAAGAAGGAAAGAAAAGAAAGAAACCAGACTCTTTCAGAGAACGGACTGATGGGTTGCTAGAGTATAGGTGGATAAAGGGAGGGGTGAAAGAGATAAAGGGGATTAAAAAGTACAGACTTCCAGTTATAAAATAAATAAGTTATTTATTTAAAATATTTATTTAAAATACAATAGAGGGAATGTAATCAATAATATTACAATAACACTGTTTGGTGACAGATGATGGCCACACTATGGTGGTGAGCATTTAGTAACATAAAGAATTTTTAAATCAATGCCTTGTATACCTTAAACTAATATAATATTGTATATTGATTATGCCTCTGTAAAATGATGTTCTAAATAAAAAAGAAATACTGTTTCCTGTTGATTGTCACTCTAAAATCTCTCTCAAACCAAATCAGTTCTCTCTCCTCTCTCTCTCTCTCTCTCTCTCTCTCTCTCGACACCTTTCTTACCCAGGCCACCATCTTATCTTGCTTCAGGCACTGCAACAATCCCCTTAGACGTTCCTCTGCCTTTCAAATCCATTCTCCCTGCTGAAATCAAAGCAGTCTTCTTGAAACAGATAAAATCATGCCACTCTGTTGCTTAAATTTATTCTTAGTTTTCCTATTACCTATGTAATAAAAATCATGAACTATTTTTAAGCCAGTTGGAGCTGGTGCTAACTTCTCATCCTCATTTTACCCTATTCTCCCACTTACTGTCTGCTTGAGCTTTACTGTCCTACTATCTTATTGAATGTACTGTGTTCTCTGTTGGCTCAGGGATATTTTCAAAAATGTCATTCTACTCCCAACTTCGATCCAACTGATGATCTCAAGTAACAACTTGGTTCACCTGTGTGGTAGCAGACTAGAATCTCCCCATAAGGGCCACATCCTAATTACCAAAACCTGTGAATATGCTGATATTATGGCAATAAGGAATTAAGGTTATGAATCAGCTGACCCTAGCTAAGGAGAGTACCCTGAAGTATCCAGGTGAACCTGATGTAATCACGATCCTATAAAAGTGGAAGGAGGAAAACATGCTCAGGGCCATTGCGAGAGGAGTTCAGGCTGCCCTTGCTGGGCTGCGAAATGGAGGGAACCTCAAACTGAAGAAGGTAGGTAGCTCTTAGAAGATGCAGAAGGCAAGAAAGGGAGCTCTCCCCTAGAGCCTCCGAAAGGAGTGGAGCCTTGCCAACATCTTAATTTCAGCTCCTGAAAGCCACAGGAGACGTCTGACCTACAAAACTGTAAGATAGCAAATTTTTATTTTTTTAACCATCAAGTTTGTTGTGATTTGTTACAAAACAAATAGGAAACACATACAACCTGGTTGTCATAATTTATTTTTCTTCACAGTCCCTTTATAATTTTAGTGACACATGCATTGGACTCTGTTTTGCTAGACTGTGTGCTAGTGAAAACCATTTTGTTCTTGTTTGCTGATATTTCTCAAATGTTTGTGCATTTGGTGAGTATTTATAGAATGAAGAAACGAATGAGGGAATATTTTGGTTTATGGTCTCATTTTGCCATTAATTCATGTCATGTAAATTTCTCCCTCTTATATTTCATTGACTTGTGTCGGGGGGGAAACACAGAAAACCCTGTTCTAGCTTTCTG
Source organism: Mustela erminea (assembly GCF_009829155.1). NCBI lineage: Eukaryota > Metazoa > Chordata > Mammalia > Carnivora > Mustelidae > Mustela > Mustela erminea. The sequence goes on from NC_045617.1 coordinate 94,502,209, forward strand.
TTACTATTATCTGGAACACTGTTATATCGTTCTCTGTAAAAATTAGTTTTAAAATTATTTGAAAGTCGATTTGAGAAACCCTTTCTTTTATAGATGGGCTTTCAAGACAGGAAAACATTAAGGCAACCTTGGTTTGTATTATTTTAACAGGATTTCTGAATTAAGAAGTATTAAGCCAGATACTGGAGAACTGGGACATCGGAAAGGAAAAACTGGTGTCCCTGAGGTAGTAACTGCAGGTAGCAGCTATGACATCCAGGGCTAGTAGAACAAATAGAAGTGGTTGGGATTTTAATTAAGAGACTTCAAGAAAAAGACTCCTGAAACTGCACTCTGACCCACAGGGAGGGCCTTGGGTAGTTGGGGTCTCTGGGGTTGGAGAAAGTCCTGTAGGGTCAGACCTGAACTTCTCAGGCAAGGTTGCTGAAAGGCTGATGCTGATCTTTAAGGGAGCACGAGGGTACTGGTTCCAGGATTTTTTGAAAACTGTAAAACCAGAGTGTCTGCTGCTGCTGCTACTGGGTGGGAAGTGTTTCTGGGACGTCTCTGATGGAAAGAGGGAAGAGCCAGTCCCTCCCCATCTTTGTGCCACACTCCAGCTACCCATCTTGTTGGAACTCGGCATAAAGGCTCTGCTTTTTGGCAAAATCCTGCTGTGCAGTTAACTCCAATGTCACAAAAGTTATGCAAGGCGGGATTTGACAGTGGCTTAATAAGCAGCAGAACAATTTCTAGGTAAAGTAGATCAGAGAATGAGTGAGATAAGATTCTAGATATCCTCTCCATGTAATTCTGATAGTTTTGGTAGGGAGCCTATTAAACCCTCTGCTACAACAGGTGTGTTCCTGTTGTAGTACGGCGTGCTCACCACAGATAACTTTCTAAAGTCTGTGTTTACTGTTACCACGAATGCTCTGTGGTACTGCAGGTGCCATGTTTGGTTGGGGGTTAAATTTTCCCCACTCTTGTTCTTAAATTTTGTTCCTTTTCACTCTTTTCCTTGGTCTCGGTATTTTTTTAAAGTGGGAGAAAATAAGTATAAGAGGTTATTGGTTTTTTTTTTAATTAAAAAAACAAAACAAAACACTGTTTTAGTTTGGTGTCTAGAGCACTTGCTGTCATAGCAACTATCTGAACCCAGAGTCTGATCTTCCTACAGAAGAGACTGGACTTTGCCTCACTGTGGGCAAATGTTCTCATTTGGTGAGCTTTCTGTTCTCTCCAGGTTCTGTGCTTCCCTTTTTAAAAATTTCATTTTATTTTATTTATTTGACAGAGATCACGAGTAGGCCAGGGGTGGGGTGGGGGAGGCAGCAGACTCCCTGCTGAGCAGAGAGCCTGATGCAGGGCTAGATCCCAGGACCCTGAGATCATGACCTGAGCTGAAGGCAGAGGCTTAACCCACTAAGCCACCCTTGTTGCCCAGTTCTGTGTTTCCTTATGGAATATTTTAGTTAACCATGTTTCAAAACTATAACTGTCCATTCTTATAACAAATATTTTCATGATGGAAGTCTTAGCCCTTTAAAAAATTATTTCCTTAGGACAAGTATCTTAGAGCTTTAAGTTTTGTTGATGGTTTTAAAAATTCCTAGACTCCTGCCATTTTAATTTTGATGTGCTTTTTCTTTAATTTTTTTCTCCGGTATTTGTTTTATTTCTACCTTTTTTCTTTTTCTCCAAATTCCATAGATGGGACACAGTGTATAGATTTTTTTTTGGGGGGGGGTTGTTGTTGTTTAATACAAACAATTGTACTAAGTATGAAGAACTAAGTTGGCAGTATTCACAGGGGTAACTCTTAACCCATGATCCCCAACCCCAGAAAATAATACCCTTGCTGTCTCATTCTTTCCTTCCATGAACAGTCCTCCCTTATTCCTGGGTATCTCCTTTCCTCTCTCTGTTGCCTGTTCCTCACAATTCCAGAACCACTCAATCTAGTCCCATTAGCACCTCAGGTGACCCTCAACAGGAGATTCGGTTGGACCCTTTGATCTCCTCAGTGATATAGGGACTAATAAAGACGAGTTCTGACTTCGAGGGAGGATGATTATATCAAAGGTCATTATATGAAGTAAAATCACCTGTGCTCAAAATGATCCTGGAAAATTCTTCAGGAAGAGACCTTAGTAGAGATGAGTATCTCCAATATAGTCATTGGTTAGTTTCTTCTGATGACCGACATCACTGTTTCCTCAGTTGAACATCCATAAAAGGATTAGGCATGAGGCATGCAGTTAGAAATCTTGCAACATTTAAAAATACTTGAACAGTGGCGTTGCAATCTGTAGTCAAAATAATCATACTGCAAGAGGCATGCAGTGAACTGACCATTGAAATTAATAATTTAAATTCAGTTAGCCAACATATAGTACATCATTAGGTTTTGATACAGTGGTCAATGATTCACAGTTGCATATAACATCCAGTGCTTATCACATCACCTCTTATGTCCACCATCCAGTCACTCTACCCCCTACCCACCTCCCTTTCTGCAACCCTCATTTTCCCAGACTCAAGAGTCTCTGGGTTTGTCTCCTTCTCTGGTTTCTTTGCATTCAGTTTTCCCTCCCTTCCCCTATGATCCTCTGTGTGGTTTCTTATATCCCACGTATGAGTGAAACCGTATGATAATGGTCTTTCTCAGATTGACTTGTTTCACTTAACCTAAATGAGCATCTGATTCCGTAAGAGTGAATAGGAACAAAATGATATTTTTGTGGTTATTTACAGTAAGATTGATGTCCGGTGGTCCAGTATATGCAGAGGGTTTGGCTGTGCTAACCTCCAATGAGATGAAGTCGTCAGGTATTGTGAGCCTGGGGCAGTGCAGGAGCCTTTTGACAACTGAGTCACCTGCACTGCCCACATATTTAGAGATTAAGTGGTGAATTATAACAGTCCTTGGCTTCCTTTGTTCCTGCTCTAGCATGGCTTTCTAATAGGCTGTTGACTAGTTACTAAGTGTAGAGAGGTAGGAGTCTGATTCCAGGATGATAGGACATATAAACCTTCATTAGGCAGCTACTTGGACTTCAAGTTGAAAACACACACCTGAGCTCATGAACCACCCTCTGTTTCCCATAGGGTTCTAAGGACTTTGGAGAGAAGTACAGAGCACCAAATAATTCCATCTCTCGAGGATTCTAGATAAGTCAAAAGTACAGAGACACCATGAGCTTTGATTGCTTTCCCTGAAGTTTGCCAGAGCCATCACCTGTGATAACTTGAAACATCTGTTGTTCTTGCAGTATAGCTGATACAGCATCTCCGTGAAAAGCTGAGACTTAGCTGCAATGGGGTCAGGTGGAGTAGTCCTGGTTTGACTTTTATTACAGAGAATCTTTACAAAGCTTAGTTTTTACTCCCATCTCCTTCTTGGTACCCTCACCCACCCTGAAATAGTTCATCAATTTAAGTTGTTTCTCTCAAATCAAAAACAACTGAAAGTATAGATAGTCACATTCTGAGGCTTGTTTCCAGGGAAAAGTCTCTTGGGCAGGGAAAGGGCCTCTCTAGAGAGGGTGGGGGTGGGGGGGTGGGGGGGCAGGTAGTTGAAACTTCAGAAGCATATGGGAAAGGGAGCTGTGGCTATCTATTCAACTTCCTCACATAACCTTTTCCATGAATAAGGCCTATTAAACTGACTGGATCTTGAAAAGGCCCCTTTCACTCTTTTTTATGGCTTCCTTTCACAAAGAACAAATGCCACAGACCAACCAACAAAATGCTGGGCTGGTTATTACCTTTAAAGGTCATTCAAAGTAGAGTACCATATTACTCAAGACTAAAGTGACCTATTCACCTTAATGCTCCAGGGAAATGTCAGGCACAAACAGTCAGTATACAGGTACTGGAGCTAATATCTGCAACTTAAAAAAACCCAAAAAAACAAAAAACGAAAAATTAAAAGGAACAGAAAATGAAAAGTCATTCTCTACTTGGAGTATAAGAATTTGGCAGTGGCGATGGCATGGTGGGGGCTAGGAAGCAGGAGGGGTGAGTAATTGTAACCTTTAGGAACTTAATGTCCGGTAACAGTGGGAATTGAAAGGAAATAAAAAGAACCTCACTTGAAAAAAATGTATATATCGATTTTATATATATGTATACAAATATATATTTAATAATAATAATTATATATGTAATCTTGTAGACCTCTCAAATTGGTCTTTGTCAGGATGACTATATACTTTCTCTATTGTAGCCGTCTGTGGACAATATTGGGGAATGAATGAGATTCATACTTATTTTCCTCCTGTCAGCTTCTTCTGGACAAGCTCTTTAGGTCATGAATTCCCCACCAAAATTTGGCTACCCATTCCAATGAAATGTAACTGGTAAGATTTCTGCACTCAAACCTTTGCCATTTCCAGTAGGATTTATACTCCGTTATTCATGCAGTACATTAAAAATGCATGCACTTCTGAGTGCTCATATGTTCATTTTTATTGATGCCATTGGGCTTCAGTAGTCATTAATGGCTATTGCAAATAATCCAAAACTTTGTAGTTTTTACTTCCTACCTAAAGTGAAATGATGTCTTATAACCTTACACTTTTGAGGTCTAAAAAAGTGGGAAATTGAATTTTATTGGGGAAAGAAAAAGGGGAGGAGAGAAGGATTTATTCAAATGGCAATGGTTTTATAGTTAAGACAAAAATGAAATAAAGACGTATAAATTTCCTTGTTTCATTATGATGAAAGGTTAACGATTCCCATTTGATGAAAGACCATATTTGAAACCGTATGTGAGTCATGTTTGAAGTTATTTATTGAGGTCTTATAATGCAGGACATCTTGCTAATGACAGTGTTAGCACCATTTTTTGAGCTTTTACTATTATGTCAGATGCTGCACTAAGTACGAGCAGGGTGGGCAGGTAGGCAAGGCCCAGCCCTCACCCTGGGGTAATCAACCTGATAAATTCTGGAGCATTGTCAGTTTTCATCAGAGTAGATCAGCAGACAGCTTTGGGGCTGAAGGCAAGGTCTGACCTGGCTAGGTATCTCGCTGCAGCCCTCCTGACAATAGTTGCCCCAGGCCACTGAACCACAGCAGGGTTCTGATTCACTGTGCTCTACCCTATAACCCCCATGCTGGCCTGCCTGCTCTTAGGCTCTGACTCGCTTGTGTCAGGAGGATCTGTTTGTCAGGCACCTGTAGCCTGGACAGTGAAGTTACCTGCCCTATGAAGGGTGTTTAGTATACCATCCCCAGTGCTGTCTGAACTTTGTATTGTTAAATAGGACTATCATTCACATTTGTTCTTCCTTGGTTACCTCTCTCAGCAGTAGAGTATTTGTTAGAGTTCTCTTTACATCTTACTGAGTGCTTTGTTACTGTAACTTATTTATGAAACATTTCCTGTTTATCTTAAAGGGTGTGTGGGGGAGGGAGGGCAGCAGAGGGAGAGGAAGATGAGCATCTCAGACTTCCTGCGGAACAGGGAATCCTATGTAGAGGTCCATCTCACAACCCTGAGATCATGTCCTGAGCAGAAATCAATAGTTGGTTGCTTAATCCATTGAGCCACATAGGCACCCCTAAACATTTCCTGTTTAGATTGCCATGAGGTTTTTGTCTTTTGATTATACGTTGATTGATATAGATAGCCAACAGGAAACAGATAATGTCAGTTAGAAAATTATAAAAATTCCACAATTTTCCATATTTCTCATCTTCTACCACATGTTACCACAGAAATATGAATGCCCTTAAATTCGACTTGTTTTTCTTTAGAAAAGTACGAGATTTCACTTCTGCCTAAAATGCCAGCAGAATCCATTTCATATAGGAAACAAAATTCTGATAAAGTAAATGGATAAAAACTAGATTTCTTATATCTGTTTTTATCTTAGTGATTTTCATGAGTGAAGGCTACTTTTATAGAATAAAAGCATAATGGAGGTTACTTTTAAATAGTATGAAAAGTTGGTAGACAAATTAGTATACAGTATAACCAAATAGGAAATAATATAGCAGCTATTTCCATTAAGTTAAAAGTTGGGTAATGCCTTGTCTCAGAAGCCAGGAATTTTTTAGTGTAGTAGGAGTGAAATCAGGATGACAGGATATGAAGCTAATTCAGGGGTACTGAGTAATTATGAGTTGGATTTTCTTTTTTTCTTTTTTTTTTTTTTTTTTTTTGTAGTTTGGGCAAAGTTGATTTAGTTATGCTTAGTAGCCCTATAAGGGGAGAGATTATACACGCAATAGATATCCAATAAAGAAATTCAACAAAAATGTCATGAAGATTATTATAATTCTTCAGTCATGAAATTGTTATTAGGAAGAGGGTCAAGGTATATAAAAAATAGGAGTATGGAAAAGAGCTGTAGGAAGCTCTAATACTTAAACATCAAGCATAGGAGTTAGAATCAGCAAAGGGGGGGGGGAGTAAAAGCATGGACGCAAGAGAGGAAGAAATCAGGAGAGAAAACCTCTTTACAAGAAGGAAAACTTACAGAAGGAAGAAATCAACAACGCATATACTGCCCAGACACAGTAATGTGATGTCAGAAGTGGGCATGTTGTTTTCACTGATATTTTATCACAGAAATAAGATGGCTGCTGCAGAGGAAGATAAAAGCATAGGGAATTATAAATGGAAAATACTAGAACACTTGTGTAAAGTTGAGAATAATTCAGAATGGGAGGAGATTGTGACTCAGAAGATGGCAGAATTGATGAAGGAAATTGCTGGAAAAATAGCAGAAACCTGGGAATTAGGGGAAAGCTGGCTGTTTGAGAGGATCTAACATAAAGCTGAGGTTAAAAGCACAAGAAGATATAGGAATATGAGACCTGCCATGTGTTGGCTATTATCATAGAAAGCAAGAGTTTTGGGGGAACATGCTAGAGAAATTTTGTAGGAAAAAAAAATTGGAAACTGGGAAACAAAGGAGCATGAGTAAGTTTGTGTTAAAATGTGTGCATATTTTAACAATTTCAATTGTCTAAGTGGCAGTGCAGAGTAAGTGACTAGTATGTTTAACAAGATTAGATTTTATTTTTTTCCCAGATAAGTAAAATGTAGAGAGAAGGGAACAATGAAACTAAAGCTATTTTGAAGGGAGGAGTATAATGGATCTAAACCGTGTAACCGGGAGGGTGAGGACATGGAGAGGCAGGGTCAACAAATGTGCTATCTTTGTAGATGAACTGCTCAAATAGGAGTGTTCATCTGAGTGAACTAAAAAGCGGTAGAAGTGGTTTTCCAGAAGCTAGATTCTTGAAATTGAAAGGTCCTGTCGGTTTGGTGTTAATAAGATAGGGTGATAGACTAGTACATGACTGAACTAGGATGAAAAAAAAAGCCCTTAGAAGGTGAGGAGGTCAAGAACTCAAAGGCTAAGCTGTTGGATGTATTGAAAATCCTAGTACGATACAAAAACGCTGTACGACTTTGTTACATTGGGTGAATTTTGTTCGTGTTTTATGGGAAGAAGGTGGAGAATAGGTTTTCCAGATGAATATAGGCTAGCAGGAAGACCTTCAAGCTCAGGCACTGTGAATAGGGAAATTACAAGAGATATACCTATTACTGCTCAATTTTTATACTGAGACAGCATACCCGGAAGTCTGCTCTTATAGTGCTTTACCCATAGTGGGAGCGAATATTGATTGCTTCCTTCCCCACTAATTATTTCTACCAGAGTTTTTCTGGTGGTTTAATAAACACACACACAATCTAAATCTTTGAAGAGTCCCTTTTGACATAATAGTGACTGCTGTTCTTTGCTGTTAAAGAAACAATGTGTGCAACCTGAAGTAGAATAATTGGAGAGGTTGGGACCTTATTTCTACAATTAGAGTCTTTGGCTAGTCTCCACATTAGAAAATACATCAACTTCTCACTGAACATTTTCCTTAGAGATCAATAAAATAATCGGCAAACACATAGTCATTATAAGATTGAATTTGCCATGAAAATGTAGCATGTTAACAGGCTGACCTTCATGTCCCTTGGCTCCAGCATATTCAGGGAACTAGCATTGCAACTAGTAACAAGATGATAAACTGGGTTACTAGTAACGGTGCTTGTATTTGCTCTTTCTCTCTGAGCTAAGGGTTGTCCTGGATGGTTTTGTTCATGTTGTTTCAAGCTTCTTTGTATATTGCTTGCAGAAACCTTTGTGAAGGAGTGGGTAACAATTAGAAGAAAAATTAATCCTGTGTCAGTCACTGCTCTAAAACCCTACAATATAATCTCCATTGCTAATTCCAGTCTAGCTTTTAGTGATTCCAGAAATTTAGTCTCACTCAGCAGCTTTCAACATTTGGTATGATTATTTAAAGATGCTTTTACAAATAACAGTAAATTCTAAAATTCTAAATTCTAAAACTGTACATCTATAAAATATCTGAGTAAGAGTCTTAATTTTCATCATCTTATAGATGGCCTCTATGCTTCCTAGAGTCACCGCTACATATTTTAACCATTCTGTATTGCCCTGCATCAAATGTAACTAAGGTAGAAATCTCCAAAATAGGACAATTCGACAGAAGAACCAAGAAGGTGGAGAAAATATGAAACTGTGCTCTTTCCTTATGCCTGCCCTCTTGCCTACTGTTCCATCTAGTTGCAGGCCTATGTGTCTAATTGTCCATTCAAAATATGCTCTGGGCGGTCTCAATGCCTCTTTGACACAACCTCAGAAACACTAAACAAATGACCTCAACTTTTTTCATACTAAAATAAAAGAAAGCAAAACCAGAAGTTCCTATTTCAGTATTCTTTCTCAGTGATTGCATCACTTTTAATTCTGCTGAAAGGGGAGAACTGTTATCTTTAACATCACCTCTACCTTCTGCTTATATCTAGTCTGTCATCAAGTCCCACTAACTTCTACCTCTAGATCTTCTTCACATCTTCCACTCCTCAGTAACTTCCTCACAACTCCCGTAATTCAGGTTGTCATTTTTGACCTGAAAACTTCATATACTCCTAAGACACCAGAGGACTCACTATCTTGGCTGTTCTGTTCATTCCCTATAAGGTCTTCATAATCAAAAGTGGATCTGCTTTTGTCATGTCCTGGATTCACTCCTTGGATCGGAGTGAATTTCTTCAACAAGTCATGCCAATGTGGCCTCATGTGAATGGTTTCTGTCATTATCACAGAATCCTTTTCTATAACTCCCCACCAGAATGGCACTTAGAACTCAGTAAAAAATTGGACTATATTATCTGCCATATTCTTATTTTCCTTATCTTTCATTCTTTAATTACTCCAACCTACACCAATTAGTACTTATTTACTTTCATAGCTACAAATGTTCTTATTATATTTATTAACTATTTACTGAGCTCTAATCAAATGATTAAATTCATAGCTGAGAGTATCTCAATGCTACCTGGTTTCCATAAGTAACATTTTGATCAATAATAGAAATCCGACTGGAAGAAGGGAGAGAATAGTTTGAGATGAGACTCCAAAACAAAAATGAGCAACTGTATATAGAGGCAGTACCTATGCCATTCTATTCAGGGCAGAAATTTTGGGTGGGTAAGTATAAAGATATAACTTAGGCAGGGGATAGTTGAACCAATCTAGAAGAGATACTTCTTCAAAGTCCATCAGTTCTAAATCCATTTTTCCCTAATATTTTGAACATCTTTATAAGAAATTAAATTTGTCTATAGCAAAGGTAACATATTTGTATTTGTCTAAAGGAACAATATCTACAGAAGTCCTTATATGCTGCTAAGGTCAGTGTCTACATAAGGACTGAATGGGTCACTAGGGAGTGGTGTGGTATCCTCTCAGGCCATGAACAGAAATAATAGATGCTGGTACCAAAGATCCTAGAAAAAATTAAAGATAACAGGGGAGAGTATATGAATTTCTCTGGATCCTTCTTGTAGAAGGAAAGGGTTTTTCATTTCATAAAAGGTTTTGTTTATAAACTTTCAAATTATGAAATATCAGAGAAAAAAAGTTTACAGAGCAAAATACAGTCATTTAGTATCTATAGATGGTTTTAGCAGATACTGGTACATAGTGTCACCTTGAATAGTGGACTTAGATGTAGTCTTGCAGAACTTCAACTGTTCATAAGTAGAGACCCTTCTTTAGCATCAAAGGTAAGAATGGGCTTAAAAAATTATAGGTGAGGGGCACCTGGGTGGCTCAATGGGTTGAAGCCTCTGCCTTTGGCTCAGGTCGTGATCCCGGGGTCCTGGGATCCAGCCCTGCATCATGCTCTCTGCTCAATGGGGACTCTGCTTCCTCCTCTCTCTCTGCCTGCCTCTCTGCCTGCTTGTGATCTCTCTCTCTCTCTGTAAAATAAATAAATAAAATATTAAAATAAGTGCTTTACTGAATGAATAGTTTTTTGGGGGGGGGATGGAGTCAAAACTATAGATTAAAAAAAAAAAGTGTCAATTCAAAATCATGGGAGTAGGAAATAAGACTATTACCCTTAGATAAAATGAGTGTTTTTAAACTGATCAATATTTGTTATTTTCTTTATGTTATATAATTTTTTTGAGTAGGGAAAGAATTTGTCAATAAAATGACTTGATTCAAAACTCAATTCTTCACTAAATTAACTTTTAAAAAGTTTAACACAATTTTCAAAGACAATAGCTATGCTGACAAATCTTAAAAATTTGCAAGTGAAGCATAATACACAAAGAGAAATACACATAAATGTACTGCTGAATATGTACAACTGAGAACATTCCTGCAGTTAACTCTGATTATGGGGTTTTGGCCATAATCTGTTTCTTAATCTCTCCTCCTTCTCCATTCCACTTTATTTGACTTCTACAATGCAGATTAGTGTATTTTCTTTCTGGATCTTGTGTAAGTAGATTCCTATCATACATACTCTTCTGTGTCTGGCTTTTGCTCAGCATCATGACATCCATCCATTGTGTTGGACCTTTGGCTAACACCATTAAAACTATTAGAAATAGTTTCACTATGAACATCATAGTATGTGTCTTTTGGTGAGCATATATATATGAGTTTTTGTTTGGTATTACCTAAGAGAAACTTCTGGGCCACAATGAGCTGCTTGAGTCAATATTTCAAGACAGTTGTACCAGGAGTACATGAGAATTGCAGTTGTGCCATATTCTCACCAACACTTGGTATTTTCCGTGGTTAAGATTTTGGCCGTTCTGATGGACATGTGCTGTACTTTATGGCTTTAATTTACATTTTCCTGATGAGTACATCTTTGTATATTTATTCTTTGATCATTTTCTGTGAACTATCAGTTCAAAGTCTTCTGTAGAGTGTTTTTACAATACTTAATCTGGGAAAGGCTATAATGTTTGAAATCAGTTTTCACTTTCAAATGGAAGCTCAAAGGTCCTTTAAGTTCATAGATGGCTCTATTTATCCCAGTATATTGTCTGACACAGAATTTTTTTTTTCTTGGTTCTAAGAGAAGGAATTTGTGTGTTTGGAGGGAAAGATTCTGATTTGAAGGTTCTCATTCAAGGAAAAGTTATTCTTTTAAATTTAGCTTAATATTGATTTTAAATATTAAGAGTCTTCTGAAGTTTTATAATTTACCTAAAAATTCTAAAACTACATTACCTTTTCTTTTCCATCCATATAATAATGTGACGAAGTTCCTCTATTTAAAGTAATTATCCTGTGCCTGTTAGAGTCGAAGTTGCCAAATGAAGGAGTAATTATTTTGACAACTTTTAACTTCATTTGCCATTATTTGTACTTAATATATTTTGCCACTCCTGTAATTAGTTATCATTTATTTTGTGCTATGTTTAATCTATTACATGGATCCTCTAGCTTTACCTTCACAATAAATGTGGTTGACAGGACTTGGGTTATTGTTCTAGAGATAAGAAAATGGAGGTTTGGGGAAACTATAAATTTTACCCCAAATCAGATATGACAAGAGGTAAAAGTAGAATTCAAAGATAGCTTTAAGGGACTAAAGTCAATGCTTTTAAACTATCTCTTGCTAACCTGTATGACTTAAATAGTTTATAGTTTCTCAGATCATATTAAACCATAAAAATGCATAAGCTTTATTTGGATCTCACTAATTCAACTTTGGTCTCTACTTTGCTAGATTTAATAGACTTGGTTTGTTCTCATCTTTTATATTCTACCAGCACTCAGCATTATTGACCATTTTATTTGCTTCAAACACTACCATCCTTTGGTTTCCATGAAACAGCACTCTCCACCTTTTCTAATGACTTCTTATCTTCCTATATAGGATTATTTATCTTCTCAGACATCCCAGCCCAGATTCCCTTTTAAGCTTTACTATCAGCAAGGACTTCTAATTTGGATGTTTGTATCTGTGGTTGAGACATGATTAAGGCTTCAACCTACTCTCCATTTCTTTATCCTATTAACCTATCTTTGTTAAATTTCCCTAAGAGAACTGGCTCTTGGCTGTTCTTTCTCATCGTTCTGAGGTTCTCATCCAATTTGATAGGTTACCTTATTCCTTGCTAGGGTCCCAAACCCTCATTTTTTAAGTGACACATTCTAGGTGTTGGGAAACACTAATGGTTCTGGCACCTTAGATTTGACCCTAACAATGATTACAGTTCAACTGAAGTAGGACTTTTTTCCACATTGATTTGATTTATGGTGAGCATTTGTTTCACTTTTGTCAAATGAGAACTTTTATTTAAAATAAAATTATGTTGTCTGCCAGAAGGCAAAAGGTACTCTTTTGTATGGAAATGGAAAGTTCCCTGTGTGTGCTTGCATCAGCACAAAGTATGTGCCTTTAATATTCTGTGAATATTTTTAAGATGTGCTCTCTTATTTAACTTCTGTAAGAAAGAGGAAAATGGATCAACATGAGCTAGAAAGGACTTGGATTATTATAAAGTGAATAAGGAAATAGCAGAAAGTAGACATGATTTTATATATTGAACTGCATTTTGAGATGTCAGTCATAACACCTATGCTTTTTGTTGGAGAACTTGTTAATGGTTAAATTGTTTATCCTTATTCAGTACAAAGAGTATGAGTACCTGAAGACAGTCTGATTCATTGAAAGTAGTCTCTATTAGAAAGTGAGTGAGTTGACCTGGATCTACTGTAGCTATATTTAGAAGTATAGATTGAAGAGAATTCTAGGAAAACTGGATAATATTAGAATGTTTTGTAATCTGAGGATGTTGTTAGAAATGCTTTCTAACCCCTAAAATACTCCCAGGGGAATAAGGAGGATGGATGTTTTCTTTCACAAGTGTAAGTATCTGAACCAAATCTGGAAGGACATCCTGGGACTAGTTCATAATCCCTGGAGGTGAATCTGTACACAAATTAAGAATGATTGCTTAGGTATATATTCTTTGCAAATACTGATACCTTCAACTGCACTGGTGTCTGCTATAGACTAAATACTGAGGTTGATATGTTGACATATAATGCCCAATGTGATGATACTAGGAAAGTGTTTGGGAGGTGATTAGGTCATGAGACCTCATGAACGGAATTTGTGCCTTATGAAAAAGGCCACAGCAAGCTCCTTCATCCCTTTTTGCCATGTGAGGACATAGTGGGAAGGCAGCCATCAATGAAACAGGAAGCAGACCCTCACCAAACACTGAATCTGTTAACACCTTGATCTTGAAATCCCCAGCCTCCAGATTTGTGAGAAAGGACATTCTATCTACAGAATGAATATCAGCCTGATTGGATTAAACTAGAACCTCTTCCTATGTGCTTCTCCATGTGCCCTAAAACCTTTGCTTAATATATAGGGCAAGTGCTACCAACTTTTATGTACTGCACAGGATTCAGAAAGGCCACCCTCTACTCAGTGCCAGTATTCTCCCTCATTCTATCACTAGGGTCAATGTGTTTTCCTTGGCCAAACATGGTTTATGCTGGAGGTACTACTCTATGTCCTGCCCAAATCAGCAATTGCCCTACATTTTTTTCCACTTTAAAAAAAATTGAGGTATATTTGTCATAACATAGTTTGAGGTATACAACATAATGATTGACGTTTGTATACATTATGAAATGATAATAATAAATCTAGTTACTATACATCACCACAGTTAAATTTTCTTTTGATGTCTTTAAAGAGTCACCATTTGCAACTTATAAATATAATACAGTATCAACTATAGTCACCATGCTATATATTACATCCCCATGACTTATTTTACAACTGATAATTTGTACCTTGGGTTCCAACTCTTCACCCATTTTATCAACCCAAAACCCCTCCCCTCTAGCAACTGCCAATTCTCTAAATCCATGAGCTTGGTTTTGTTTTGTAAGGTTTTTTTTGTTTGTTTGTTTGTTTTTGTTTTGTTTTGTTTTGTTTTCTTTAAGATTTCATATATAAATGAAATGAAGTATGTCTTTCTGACTAATTTCTATTTTCACTTTAGAGTACTACTCATTAAAATACATTGGAGTGGGTTTTATAGGCCTCTACTTTAATCTGTCCTTTATACTATGGTCTCAGCTAGTAACATAGGAAGCCAAGTTAGTGGTTTGAGACCTGCTTAAGTCTGAAAATAGCAGTAACCCATCTTTCTTAGTGATTTTTTGCAGACCATTTAAGACCTACTCAACACTTCTAAGGGCAGCATTCAAATTGTCTGCTGATAAAATTACAGTGCTTTTGGATTTTAGCAACTGAAGACAACTAGTTCTTCCTGCTCTTAAGTAGTATTAGCTAAATATTTAAACTGCCATTCTTTGCTGCTCACTAGGTATTCCAGCCAGTTATGTCATTGTCCTTGTTATCGAAAGATACAGAAAGCCATAGAAGCCAGTTGGTGGAGGTGAGTGAAAATTACACATGCATGTGTGTGCACGTGTGTGAGCAGGAAATAGAAGCCGAGTAGTTCAACCATCAGTATGTTTTATGATTTCACTTATATGTGGAATCTAAAAAGGGACAAAACTAAACTTACAGAACAGATTAGTGGTTGCTAGAGGGGAGTAGATGTAGTAGGGATGAAGGGGATTAAGAAGTACAAACTTCCAATTATAAAACAAGGTATGAGATCTAATATACAGCATGGGGAATATTAATTTTGTAAGGTGACAAATTATAACTAGACTTTGGTGACCATTTGGCAATATACACAAGTATCAGTTCATTATGTTATACACCTGGGACTAATATGCATTAGTTATACCTCAAATCAAACAACCCAAAACCTATTTGACTTTTCCTTTGAATTGAAACCGGAATGGATGATACATAAGTTTGTGTCTCTAAACCTATAGATGACTGAGAAATGCTTAGACTTCCTACTCTTATAAATGGGTAGATAATGGGTAGGGTTGGAAAAGACTCAAACATTGATGCTTTGACAACATGGGACACACTTTTTACATGCTAAACTATTTGTATCCCTTTCACAGACTCTTCCGATATTGACATGCTAAAAAAAAAACAAAAACAAAAACAAAACTTCATTTTAGTAACAGAGTATCAACATGCATACACGCCCCTAGAAGTTGACAGCAAGTGGCAGAAGTGGAAAAACAATGGTATCTTATTTCAGATATTCCCTTCGATTGCTATATGCCCCACAGTTTAAACTCTAAAAATAAACACAGTGGCCTATGATTTGAGAAACACTAAGATTTTTTTTTCTATAACCTGACCATACATGTCTCCATTCTCTCTAAAACTAACATTATCATGTTAATCTTAAAAAGGAATTAAAATTTTTTTACTATAATGCTATCTCTTATAAATTCTTTTACAGAAAGAATCTAACACACGATATGGCTGGTAATTCTGAAGAATAGTCCCAGGGCTCTGAAGCAATTGTGAAAAAGAGAGAGCATAGGTGGTTGAAATTATGAATTGCTGATAGATAATTTCTACAGAAGCTTTCATGTTTAAAAAACGTCACATGGAATACTATGCTATTTATGGATGCACATACTCAATTTTAGGAAAATCATGAAATGGAAACACAATTTCAAGAGAATAGTAATCCATGAGAAGGAAGGAGGATTGACTTCATATTTCTCTAGAAATCCTAAACTAAGAAATGTGTGAAAATGTTAACACTTGTAAAATTTAGAGAGTTGCTGCATGTTTACCTGTATTTTTCATAATTTCTAAGTACTTCATGATTTAATTTATTGAACAAAGGATCAGCAATGCAATAAAGATAACAGAATAAATAAAGCAGGAGCAATAAAAATGTTAAACTCTGAAAGTTTTTCTAGGCTCAGTCCTAAATTTTCTTGTTGGGGCAGTGATGTTTCTCCAACCACACATTGTTACAATGATACAGTCTCAGCAGTCTAAACGATAGAAAGGTTTATAACACAGAAGTAAATCCTAGTCTTATTTTAGATCCTTGTGGCAAATATCTTCACTAAATATCTTTGGAAAAGGTTTATGGCAGTAGTTGTATAACATGGTTGAGCTTATCTTAATACTTAAAGAATAAGTGTTTTCTGAATTTTTATGTACATTATAATACCTGGTCCTAACAGCACTGTAAGGTAAAGGGAGCCATTATTATATCTTGTTAAAGACTAGCAATCAAGTTTCCTCCTCCTTAGTCAACCTATGTGCACATTATCACACAACTAGTATATAGTAGAACAGATGTTAACATTCAGGTTTTCTAACTTCCAGTGATTGAACATTTTTTAGAACGTTTTGCACATCCCCCTCATTGGATGTCTTCCAATGTTGTAACACTTAACAAATTACCATTGCTTGCTTGCTTGCTTCTTTCCTTCCTTTCCTCTCTCTCTTCCTTTTTTCATCTTTCTTCTTTCTTTCTCCTTCAAGAATAGTTCAGTTATGTTAACATTATAATGAGGTTCTTCTATTAAAAGTGTGTGTGTGTGGGAATCTCAAGTAGACTCTGTGCTGAGTGAGGAACCCAATGTAGGTATCCATCTCACAACCCTAAGATTATGACCTAAAAGAAATCAAGAGTTGTATGCTCAATGGACTGAGCCACCCAGGGATCCCTCCTTAACCTTTCTTTGATAGCATTGAGAAGATCAATCATCTCCTATTTTTCTTACATTTACCTTCTATGTTATTTTTTTCATGTGTATATATTTAAGATGTACAGCATAACTTGATATACACACAATAAAATAACTATAGGCAAGCTAATTAACGTACCCATTTTTTTGTGTATGTCTATGATGAAAGTACCTGAAATCTACTCTTAGCAAATTTCCAGTTTTTAATACAGTACTCCTAACTTTAATCATCAAGCTGTACATGAGATCTCTAGATTTATTCTATGTAACTGCCACTTTGAGTCCTGGACCAACAACTCTTCATTCCTCTACCTCCTGGGCCCTCGTACTCACTGTTCTATTTCTATGTATTTGACTCCTTTAGATCCCATATAGAAATGTGATTATGCAGTTATTCCTTTCTGTTTGGTTTATTTCACTTAGCATAATACCCACCAGGTTCATCTCTATTGTTGCAAATTTGCCCATTTGCAGTAAATATGTGAAAATGTCAAGATTTTCAGTTTTCTTGTTCATATTCTACTTTGCCCCAAGTTGCCTACATATATTTATCCAACTCTTTCAAAATGTCTAACTTCCTTTAGTTCTTGCTGTTATTAGCATGTCATTAATATATCTCCTGGTTCTTACTTATGCCAAGAGATAGGTCATGGGGAAATCTTCCATGAGAGAAAAAAAGCAAAGACTGGAACAAGACTAACTTTCTTATGCTAACTGGTTCTTTAAAAAAAAAAAAAAAAAAAAAAAAAAGGACCTACTTATGGAATGTGGTTATATTTGGTTGAGGGAAAACATTGAAAGACTGTGAATAACGCCGTGATAACACAGGAAAAAATGCAAAATCAATGCATTTATTTCATTAGTGGCCTCTATTACTGCTTATTCTTGCAGCAAACATAATTAGAACTTGCTTTCAACTAAACTGTTTCCTTAGATGATTACATAATCCATAGAAACAATGTTTGATTTGTCTAGCAAACAAGAATTATTCCTAATAGGTTTAAGAATACAAGTGCTGTTTCTAACTTTATTCAATGTACTAGGCATCTCTTCCAGGGAAAAATCAGTCAACTCCTTTTCAACTAATTCCTACTCAATTATACAGGAAGCTATACTTGAAAAAAAAAAATAGCTTCTATTCCTGACCTTTTCATTCTCTAACCTCCTAGGTAACCACCAAATTAGTTTGTTTTTATCTTCTAAAATTTCTTTATTACATATATGACCCCCAAGAAACTGTTACAGAAATGTCAATGACCTATTTTCTTGAAGACTTCAAACATTTCATATTTTTCATTAATTTTCCTATAGCTCATATAAGTATATGTATATTTTTATAAATATTTTTAGAATTAGTATATCTTATCAATGAATTCAGCTTTTATAAATAAAGATCTTCCAAATGATAAAAATCCTAGTTATTTAGATAATAGAAAACACCTTTTTTTTTTTCTGTGACTGTTTAATATAGAGCTTGACTTTAAAGAATATAAATTTCTATAGGGTAGAAACTTTCATACCCTTTGTTTGTATTGATAGTTTAAGGATCTAAAAGCATAACTAAAAAATGCTTCCTTGGTATGTCAGTATTCTTTGGTGATCTTCTCCCTGCTTGAAGACTATGCTTTTATTGATGGGGAAGGAGAGTTTCTATACTAATCTTGGCATTTCTCCCTTACTATGCCCTGAGAATGTTCTTATTTTTAATTAGTGATTTAAATGAAGCCAGATGGGGTACTTCTAACACTTACATTCTATTATATAGTGATGATCTCAGAGCTGGCATTTGGAATTAACATAGGTAAATTATCAATGGTCAAAATGACATTCATATGTGTGAAGAAATAGGGAAGGAGGCTTATACATGGCGGGGAAGGAAGCTGACACTACAGAAAAGAGTAAGGATGAAAGGGATCATATGGCCCTATTCCTCCGACAGAACCTACTTTACCTTGGTATTCTACTAGCTGCTTGGGAAACATTAATAAGCCTAATAGTTATGACCCATGTCTGAGAGCTTAAGTTCACAGTGAGATGGGCACAACAGATACATAATAATGAGTACATATACTCCTATAGTAAATACATAATAGAAATTCTCTAAAGAACCAAGAAAGCAAAAACACTTGAAGTATAACAAGGGGAAATATTTTAGATGGAAGTTGGGGAAGACCAAACTCTTCTGGAAAAAGTGCCCTTTAAGTTAATAGAAGTGCTCAGAGAAGAACATGAAGTCTCACTGCCACAGGTCTCCTGAGGGCTCTCCAGGCTCCTTCACAGAGAATGCTCTCCAGATATTCTCTGCCATTGTGTCTCAGGAGTTGCTTCTATTGCTGTTACTGGAGGCCAGAGAAATTTAACTACAATAAATTTGAAAGTTGAATTGATATGGAGAAGAGTCTTTATGTGATAGCATAAAAAATGCATTGTTTTTGTGTTTAACTTTCTTGAAATTGACAGTTATGTCAGTAAATTTACACAAAAAAACTGAATATGCTTATATTTTAATAGCCTTATTTCCTCAAAAAGTAGTTCATCTGAAATGATGATTTTTGTGGTCAGTTATAAACTTGTAGAATTTCTGGAAGCAGAAAAGACCTTAGGGAGGTTGTCTCAATTTGAAGACATGAAATCAGAAAAAGATCCAGGCATGAGGTCAGACTGTAGAACTCATTTATAGTAAAACCAGGATGAAGCATAGAAGTCTGCCATTTTAAAGCTTTCTCCAAAAATACTGGTCAAGTCATTCTAGAAACACAGATGTGCCTAAGATATTAAAGCCTCCTTAAAAAAGAAAAATAAAGACTCCTTGATCATATTCCAACTTTTGACAGGAATAAATGATCTGCAAATGAACACCTACCACAAAAAATGGTGAGGAGATATGCTATTGGCAGATTCCTCACAATGTTGCTGGAATCTAACTTTGATTTAAATTTTCTCTATTAGTACTAATATGGTTTTTTAATTAGTACTAGTTTTTAAACTACAGTCAGTTCATACAGGTCTGGGAATGCCAGCAATCATTATCTAGACCAACATTAAATGTGTGTACCTAGCAGTCGTGTACTCAGGACACCCCAATGCACCTAAAATACATCATGGAAGCCCCCAGGGCCAAATGACGGTAAAAACTGATTACATCATTTTTGGCAATAAAAGCTGAAGGATATTGATATCACTGAAGCAATGCCCAGTGCCAAGACCTGTATTGACAACTCTCTAAAGGTGTAACACAAGAAAACAGCAAGGCCATTTAAAATGGTTGAATACTGGGTTTCTAGAGAATATAATACTTAAGTCATCATTATTGGGGGAAAAAACCCCTCAATATGCCAATTAGCAAATACTGAGTAGAATTAAAAGATTAAGCACATATTGTTTTAAAAAAATTCAAACACAAAAATTTGTTTTGAATATTGTGCTTATGATAGGTGAAGTTTTTCATTAAGAGTTTTTTTTTTTTCCCCTTTTAAGTATCTAAAAGCTGGAAGTTTTTCAACCAACTGACTATCAATTTACTACTGACTTGACCAGTAGTAGGGATCAATAGGATCTTTAGACACCTAAATCAGAGCAATTTGAGGCCAGACATTAGAAGTAAATACAGGACTTGGTTTCTCTGGGCATAAAACCACTTCTCAGCTCCACATGTATCAAAATACTCACTTAAGTAATATTTATAATTGTGACCCCAGATTAGTGCTCTCTAATTTGAGTTTTAAGTTTATATCCTAGACCTGGTGTCACCTAATTTTTGAGGGTTTAATGTCTGTATCTAAATACTTTTGCATATGGATGTCCAGTTTTTCCAGGACAGTTTGTTGAAGAGTCTATCCTTGCTCTATTGTATTCTTTTTTTTTTTTTGTCTGAGAACATATGGGGTCTAGTTCTTTATTCTATTTATACAATGGAATTGATACAATTATTTTGTATATATGTATACAACATATAAGATACATCAATACTTTATTTTGCCACTACTATTTTGCCAGTCTTGATTACCATAGCTTTATTATAAGTTTTGAAATTGGGAAATATTCCTTTTACAGACACAGTCTATTCCTTTTACAGACACAGTCTTTACTTTGAAGATGTAAATGGTAAGTGGGAGTAAGGAATGGGATTGAAAAGTTGTTGGGATCTATCTAGTAAAATAGGACTTAAAGGATGTTTGTGAGTTTTTGTAATTTACATGATTTACATGATAGGGTAGTCATGCAATGGATGCAACAGAAATTGTGGCTTTTGGATCTATTATTTCAGAATCTCCTGGGATTTCAAGAATGTATGAGTATAAGGAACATGACTTAGGTTTATTCTAGATATTATTAAAACCAAGGTTTTTCTCTAAACTTGGTTTCTGTGGCTTGTTCAGAGGCACAAATAAGTTGAAAAAATAAGATATTTTAGACATCTCATAGAGTCTCATAGACTCAATGAAATTAGACTATTAAAGTTTAAAAATAAGATCCTAGTGTTAACTTATTTTAATGATAAATGCCTGCTCTAGGGAGTTACATATACTATAAAATTATGGATGGATTAGAAAACTACCTATTCTTTTTATACTAAATATTTTTATATTTAGACATCATTTTAAATATACAAGTGGTTTCTTTCAAGGGTGGAGTACACAATCTCTGTGGAGGGATATGGAATCAAACATGGGCCCAGAGTGAGAACGGCCAAAGCAGAATTAGTGCCAAAAGATAGAAGCTTAGATTAAAAAGCTCAAAATCTGAAATTCAGAGATGGCTAAGGGTTCTGGTGAGTGAACATTATTGAGAGTATCCTGTGTATTAAGGGATGAGCCACAGTTTCTCCAAACAAGTTATTCCAAGAAGACAAATGGGCTTTAACTAGCCTTTCCACTATTATCATTTGTGGTTAGTACCTGGATTGCTCTGCTGACCTACCTTCTGAAGCCAAGACTGGTGCTGGTCATACTGAGATGGAAGTAGAAAGTTGTGGTGGTATGCTTTGCTTGCACTTGCTATTTCTATGCTAGATGTAGCTTTTTCATTGGCCTGGAGCCGACTATTAGAGCAGCTGGTGATTTCTGCCTTGATGGGGTCTAACCTTTTCCATTTTTGTGTTAAGACCACTGGTGTAGGGTTGCTGGGGGGAGGGGGTTTGGGAGAAGGGGGTGGGATTATGGACATTGGGGAGGGTATGTGCTTTGGTGAGTGCTGTGAAGTGTGTAAACCTGGTGATTCACAGACCTGTACCCCTGGGGATAAAAATATATGTTTATAAAAAATAAAAAAATTTTAAAAATCCAAAAAAAAAAAAAAAAGACCACTGGTGTAGAGAGTCAACTTTTACTTCAGTTGTATCCATCAACATAGTTGAGGCTGCTGCAGTTCCTGGTAAAATGTAGGAAAACACTCAGGATTAGATGATGGAAAGATTTGAAATTTCACTTGAGAGAAATTGTATGCTCCATGTGTTAGACTTTCATGGAGTCCCTGGAAGAATAATTTTGAGTTCTTTGTGTCATAAGTCTCCAAAACAACCTTTATAAATGTTGTCTAGAAGTAATAGCTACTGAATGAGACCGTGCTAAAAGATATAGGGTATGGAATGAAGATTAGTCACATGAGAAAGCAGATAAATGAAATAATGCTTGATAGGTCTGTTAGACCTATCAAGTAAAATATTAGTCTATTAATTTTGGGATTGGTGGTTCTCAATGTACTTATAAGAGAAGAATTCATAAGTATTTTGCTTTTCAGTATCTGAAATGCCCAGTAAATGAACAAAAATGGTTTTATAGATCTTTATTATAAAAGAAAACAAATGGTTCAGAGATCTGAAGTAAAAAATTCTGGAATGAGAGTGATACGAATCAACAGAGAGGAAGATGAGATAATCACCAGAGGCTTTGATACTCGAATACTAACCCTCCCTTCATAAACACATTTTGAGTTTCCCAAGAAACTTGAGGATTACTTCCTGTCAAAATGTAACTCTTCCCAAAGCCACACATAAAAAGTAACAGGATAAAGTCAGTTCTTGTTTTTATTATTGACATGTTCTGTTCTGCACAGTCATATGGATAGATGCCTGTATCTTCTTTGTTAATTCCACATCCAGGTCTGTACACTTTCCACATCATGCCATCCTCCTTGGCATCCACGGTTATAGCTCTCTTGGTGTCTAATGGAGTCATTTCCTAGAGGCAAATCATTTCCAGAAACCTGGCTCTACTTCATTTCCCATCTTTCCTACTTTCTAGCACTCCTCCCAAAGGAAGATGTAGGGTATTTGTTTTAGGAAAGAAACTATCAAAACACAATTCTCCCTTACATCTTTTTCCTGAGACTCAAAGTAACCACTTCAAACCTACCTTTCCAAGGGAAACAACATTTTATGTTTCCAAAGTACATTTATATCGTTGCCTATGCTGTGATAGGTTTGGTCCTTTAATTGATAAGGAAGGGTTGCTCATGGAAAGGAACACACCAAAAAACAGTTAATATTTCATATCAATTTTTAAAAAGATTTTATTTATTTATTTGACAGAGATCACAAGTAGGCAGAGAGGCAGGCAGAGAGAGAGAGGAGGAAGCAGGCCCCCTGCTGAGCAGAGAGCCCGATGCTGGACTCGATCCCAGGACCCTGAGATCATGACCTGAGTTGAAGGCAGAGGCTTAACCCACTGAGCCACCCAGGTACCCCATATCAATTTTTATCTTAAATTATAAAGGGCATTAAAAATCTCTTAAGTATATCACTTTAACAAGGAAAACTTAGCAATTATGTAAATGCTGTCGGGAAAAACTTTCTGTCCTTGATACTGAGAATTAAAATATTGTCAGGATACATTCTTAGAAAATGAAGATTCTATATTTTTAAAAAACTTCATAATCATCTAATACTTTGAAATCTATTACTCTAGAAGCATTGCATAATTTCAAAAGCAATTACCTGAGGTAAAATTTGGGGGTAATAACAATTTGATCTTTAAGACCATTGCTCACCCTCTTTCCTTCTGAGAGACCTCTTCATCTTCATTTCTGAGTCACAATATCCTGTGTCTGTGGGGGCTTATCCTGTATTTTATACTCCATTTATATTCTGTCTCTGGCCTCACTTAAGTGTCCTATTGAGGTTTTAGTTGCTACCACTTGCAGGTTTTAACACCTTTATGAGGTGTTTGACACAATTTTGAGATTCAACAAAATCACCATGAAATAGAGAACAGATAGGAGAAATCTTTAGATTGCATGAAATTGCTTAGCACAAATTCTGTGATGGAAAATGGCTCTGATTCTAAAACTTTTATAATACTAGGTAGGTAAGGATGACAATTGTTAACTCTCTCTCCTGCATGATTAAAAAATTTCAATTTCAACTACAGCTATTTGTGATGAAAATGATAACACATGTTATTTTATTGGTATTCACATGACAGTGAAAATGGATTTTGGCCAGAAGTTAATCTAAGTGAAGAACCTCAAATTTTAAATCTACTTAGGTGTAAATATAGACTTAAATCCAGTGTTATAGCTATTTATACAGTTGGAACTAAACACATTAACTGGCAGCGCTCACTATTAAGTAATATCTAGTGGCCAAAAACTAGTAACTCTTACCATCATGTAATATATATCTATACATGTTACACATAACAATGAAAAACTAAAAGACTGCAATTTTGTAGGTAGAAAACTTCAAAAAGAAAGCAGTTTTTAAATTACTTTTATGATATATCATTTCATTAAACTTGTAAATTACCATTTCACAATATTAAAAGTAATGAAACTTGAATTCCATAAGATTTATTTAATCTTAAATTCTTACCCTGAGAAATCAATGGCATTATATAGCTTCATTGTCTGTTTGTCAAGAATTATAGTAATGGGATTTCTTTGGAGGCCGTGAATAAACCAAATACCAATTATTTTTTTAAGTAATCTCTACACTCAGCATGAGGTTTGAACTCATGACCCTGAGATCAAGAGTCGCATGCTGTACTGAGTGAGCCAGCCTGGCAGCCTGCCAAATACCAATTATGAATTATAACACCATATACACATTTCATGGCTTTCTTGTTCTGATATGGAAAACACCTTGCATAAAGCTGATGGATTTCTTTTGAGTAGATCTTAAAACTACCCCCAAATTCACTGAACTGCAATAAAAAAAAATTCACTCAAAACCTTGAACTTAATAAATTCCTTAAGGAAGAAATATTTTAAACTTAATTTTGAAATTCACTAAATATGTAGTACCATTTCAATCTTATTTTCTTTTTTGATTAGGAAGAAACCCATAGAATTCCCTAAACTGAGGTATTTGTTCAAAAAACTTCATATGTATTGAAACATAATAGTTAACTGAGTTAAGTTTAATATTAAAGAGGTGGTTTTGTAAATTTAAGCAGACTTAAAGGACACTCTGCCTACTCCTGTTACTTTAACCTCAGTCTCTCCCTTGCTGTAGCCTTCCATTTAGAAGAAGGGATGTCTTATGAAGACATGAGTCCTTTTAAACTATATAAATTAAGGATGTCTCAAAGATGGAAGTCTGGTGTCTGCTTATTAAGTGAACACTGTCAATTTTATATCCTTATAAGTTACATTTAGGTATAAATGGGTGAACTACTAAGAATTTTTAGCCTGCTTTTAAAAACTTTATCCACAAGAATGGACATGTGTTAGTTATGCTGTAAAATAGAGCTGTAGCCAAAGGACTAGGTGCCTAACATTGTTTTAAAACAAATAAACCAACCCCTCAGGACCTATTTAACCTTGAGAGTGCTCTCCTTCAGAAACCCGTCTAAACTGCAACCTCCACCATCTTCAAACTTCAGAGTGCCCAGAGAATAGAACCAGCAACCAAAGGGTCAGGAGGCTTACAGGTACAAGACTGGTAGTGATCCCAGCCCCTCTCATGCCCTCTGTAGCTCCATATCCTCATCAACCAGAACCTTGTACAATGAGTAGATGAAAAAATTAAGTGTTCTTATAGTGCTGTAAGGGAAGATAGACTTCAAACATACTCAGAAATATCCAGTCTGACCAAGGCATAAGAAATTTCAGGGAGTTGGCATAGACTGAAGACCTGGTTGGAGGTGGGAGTAGCACTGGAGATCATGCCCTGTGTTAAGACCTGCAGGATCCCAAGTGTCCAAAACTCAACATCCCACCATCTCGGAGGGTTGGGGCCTTAGAATCAGATGGAATTTGATTTAATAAAAATAAAATATAGTACTTTCTGTGCATGTGAGCATTTTGAATGGTCAAATTCTTATTTAAATATTTATAAGTTGATTCAGATATAGAAAGATACAGATAAGATAGGGATTGTAGATAACTGTCAATTTGGATATAAATTAGATTTCGATATCTTTGCTAATCTCCTATGCCTAAGTGTCTTTTAAGGTCCATCTTTAAATGAAAGGAATGGCATGTATACAGTATAAGCCCTAACATTACCTATTAATGTGGATTTAATAGATTGCTCTAGAGGCCCTAAACTTATAAAATCTAAGTGGTTGTGATTGTCCTATAAGGCTTCCCACTTAATTTTGTCCTGCTGTTTTTCTCTCATTTCAGTTGGCTTAGAGAGTATGACTTATGTGCCAAGTTTCCCTAAGAATAGCCTGTGTTCCTCTGGTTTATGTGGGATGTGGCATCCAGAGGACTTGAATCTAGAGCAAGTCCAGACACAAACCCATGCCTCAATGACACAAGTTCTTGTTACCTCCCCTAGTTTTACAGGTCTCTTGTTATACGGAATTGCTATAAGCTGACTCTTGTTAGGTATACAATTTCTCCTCTTTAAGTAAACTATCCCTGACTTACATTTTTTTCCCTTCTTTCATCCAAGTTAAATTAGAAAAAATATTTTGGTCAATTTGTCTTGAAAATGGAGCCCTAGAGTAGTAGAAAGTATACTAAGCAAACAGTTCTGAAATTTGTTCTTTAGCCCCAGCTCTGCTATATGTTAAATTTATGATCTTGGATAAATTACTTAGCTTTCTGAGACCCAGCTTCCAAATCAATAAACTGCTGTAAAAAGGTGAATTATTATCATCATTACCTTGTATTGCCATCCACTTTCAAATATAAACTAATTCCAACCATAGATTCTTGAGTTTTGAATCTAATGTACAAGCATAGACTTGACATTTGTAGCTGCATCTTAACGGAGAGAGAACTTAATTCGTTTTTAAAGCCTAATTATTATTTTAAATCAATTTGTAGTTTAAAAATTTCTGGTTGTGTTCTGAGGTCCACCTTGTCTTTTGGACACATTGCAGCAATGTTTCCTTGTCTGCAAGAAGTGTTTTACTAATACTTGTGGGAAAAATAACCCTAAATCTCATTAAGGAAGAAACAGAACCATTATCCAACAGTACAGCTGTGCCTAAACAAAAAATTTGTTAATCTAAAGATATTCATAACACCTAAAATGGTTCATAACTATCAAAGAAGTTAAATCAAATAAATTGAAATGACATTAATTTGCATGGCATGTAAAGAAAAAAGGACTTTTATACAATTGAGACATTAAATGTTCTTAAACATTACCAAAGTTATCAAAGCCATTGGATAAAAACTGATGACCAGAAATGTAAAAAATTGTTCCAAAATTACATTGGGCACACGCATAGACATAATAGAGGCCATTATTGGCTGATGACTGATAGTACAAAAACACTTTACAAGATGTGACTTGATTTAATAAAAAAAAACCCCATTTTATTGGATAAAGGAAACCATAACACTGAAGTTGATGAGTACCTTTTAATTACTGCTGCTCTACATAATTATTCCTGTATTTTGCATTTGCAAATATCTATGTGACCATCTTCACTTATAAATTTATGTCACAACCATAGCAAACAGTAGAGTATTTTTTGAAAATCTGGCATTGCTGAGTTATTATTTTTAGAATCCTCTTCATATTTTCTGCATCATCTAACACTGCCTTGAGAAAAACTGTGTTGTCTCTTACAAGTGCAGGAGGACTTTGAGTATTTTTTAAAATTACTGAAATATTCACATTAAGAATCGCACCTAAAAATGTACAGCTCATGGAATCTTCACAAA
The DNA here is from genome assembly GCF_009829155.1 of Mustela erminea. Lineage (NCBI taxonomy): Eukaryota > Metazoa > Chordata > Mammalia > Carnivora > Mustelidae > Mustela > Mustela erminea. The sequence continues at coordinate 94,530,234 of NC_045617.1, forward strand.
CAGTGAATGAGCACTGGATCAAAAAACGGGTTGTTCTCTCATACTAGCAGTGCTCTAGTGACCTTCAGTTACTACCTAACCTAAACAAGGGTGATCAGTCTATAGGCTCCTGATGTCTAGATTACTTTTGACTGTTTTTGTACTTTATAAAACCAAAATCCTAGTGTATGTTCTTCTAAGTTCTGTTCATCAAAAGTATCTTTATTTGATTCATCTGTATAGTTGTGCATAGTTGTAGGCCATATTCTCACTGTTCTTTAATAGTTAGCTGTACAAATCTATCACTCTATTCTGCTGAGCATTTGATTAGGTTCCAAGTTGGGTCTACTCTGAATTGTTCTAAAACAATCTAAAAGTAACATTTGGTGAATGTATGGAAACACTTCTGAGTATATGAACCATGTGAAGTTGCTACTTTTGTAAATCACAACTATCAAGAATGATAGAATATAATCTAGTGTCTACAAATAGAATTGTTGAACACTGAACAGGTTTTGTTTAGATGTTGTCAGACTTTGTTATATTGCACCAATTACCTGCTTACCGGCAATGTATTACTGTCAGGTTGTTGCATAATATTCCTAATTTGATAAATTCTTTAAGTATTCTGATAGGTGTATCGTAATCTCACTGGGGTTATGATAATTAAGCCCCTTTTATGGTTGTTGACAATTTGGATATCTCCCATTCCCCACCTCTGCTTTTTTGCCATTTTCACTAGGTTATTTCTTTGTTTAGATTTTTAGTTTAAGCTGTAGGAGCATGCATACATGTGTGTTCTGAATACACAGAATGCTTTGTCAGAAATATACAGTGAGTTAAAAAAAAAGTCCTCTCCAGCTGTATACATTGCCTTTTCAGTTGCTTAATGATGTTTAATAAAATCTTATTTATCGTTTATTTTTCTCCTATGGTTAGTCTTTCCAGATCTGACTTAAGAAGCTTTTGCCACCTCAAAAGTCACTGGATAGTCTATCTTTTCTTCTAATAGCCCTAATTTTGTTGACATATAAATCTTTGATTCATCTGGAATTAAATTTTATGTGTGAAATGATGAAGGGGCCCATATACATTTTTTCGATATGGATCTCTAGAATCACCTGACAAGTTTATACTTCATCTGAATTACAGTGTTGCCTTTGACATAAACCAGATACATGTATTTTTTTTTCTTTTGGACTATTAGTGACACTATTTTAAATGTCAAAAATAGTAAGACCTCATTCTGTGGGAATAGACTTGGTATTTATAAAGACAAATTTGTTATCTAAGTCTAGGTTAGGTTCCTATGAGCAAACTAAATAAAAAATAAAAATGTAATTTCTTAAAGTATCAGATTAATGTATGATGTATAAATCTCTGAAGTCTCAAATGAAATTTCAAAACTATTCAAGTACTCTCATTCTCATTGAACTAGCATGCAAAGATGACACTAGGATGGTCTAGGATTCCATGTTTTGCAACTATATCATGTTAACAACTCTCAGAACTTTTATTATCTGTTTCTACATTAGTAGCAATTCAAGTGACCTATAAACCAAACTTATAGTGCTGTTTAAAATAGTTCTAAGTCTATCCTATAAATAGAATACTGAATTTATTAAATGAATTTCTAAATATTGCTATATATTAGCTCATTTGAGTGTTGGAAACTTGTTATAATAAACATGTGTGTTTAGTTTACTTCTGTTTCACTTGACACAGGATTGACTCAATTTTTTATTTTATTTCATTCTTTACTATTAGCTGCTTTTATATTTTTCTTTCTTACTGTAAATTTTCTTTATATTCCCATACTCACCTGAAACTCTGGGAGGTTGCAATTAGTAGCAATAAATAAAAACTTGTGTGGGTTTAACCTCATGGTTGACTTTTAAAGTACTGAATTTTAGAATCCTTTATTTTGTGAAAAGAACAGGGAAACACATGGTCAAACATCAAAGTGGAGAGGGAGAAAGGGGGGGGAAGAGATATATTAGGTCTTTATAAAAATTTCGTTATGGAACAGTTGCTAGGAAATCCCCTCACTGCCCACTCTGATCTCTCACTTTCAAAACCTTTTCCACATTTCTTGGAAGTTCTGCCAAGTTTTAATTGTGATATTGAAAGTATTCGTTTTCCATACTTCAACTTTCCTCCTGAACTCCATGGAATTGTCTGAAACATTCAGGTTCAACAAGGAAAGTTTCCATACATAATGAAGAGGATGCTTTATGAGAATAAGACAGCATGTAATCATGATAGGATTGGAGGAGGAAAGATTGTTTTGAGGGCTGTAAGAAATCTAAGTGTGTTAAAACAAGATCTGCTCAGATGGGCACAGAGATGTTTAATGCACATTCATCTTCACTGGCCTAAATTCTGTTTTTGAAATGAGAGTGAACATATGAGAACACTTGGAGAGGCAAAAATTAGTCATTTATTTCTCCTTCAGGCCTGAAGGATCCTTCTGTATTTGGTGCACATGGGGAAATGTAAGTGATACAGTTCTTTGACATTTTGTGGTGATTTTCACTAGCTTCATCTGGAGAGAAACCCAGTGGAATCATAACATGGAGATTTTTTTTTTTTCCCTAATTATCTGCTCTGATAAAGAACCCTCAGGATTACTGACTGTTGTGTTTTAAAGACCTACCCAGTAACTTAAAATGAATGTATTTGGTTCAATCTTTACCTATCAACAGAGTCAAGGGACTGAGGTGACTGGAGTTAGTCCTCCCCATCTCCCTCTTCAACTGTGCAAACTTAATAGATCAAAGGAGTCCAGCTATTAGACTTAATTTATACATTTGAATTTTGTCTGCTTTTTTAATAAATGAGAAAATAGGGGTGGCTCAGTGGGTTAAAGCCCCTGCCTCCAGCTCAGGTCATGATCCCAGGGTCCTGGGATCGAGCCCTGCATCGGGCTGTCTGCTTGGTAGGGAGCCTGCTTCTCCTCCTACTTGTGATCTGTCTGTCAAATAAATAAATAAAATCTTAAAAAAAAAATAAAAATAAATGAGAAAATAAAAATTGCTAGACATAGATAATGAACAATAAAAGGTAGTGGAGGAGAGTATGTTAACTGCAAAAAAAAAAAAAGTGGACACAGAAAACTGCATGATTTCATTTATATGTGGAATCAAAAGAAAAAAAAGGTAGATGCTGGTTACCCAGGACAGGGAGGTGGAAGAAACGGGAGATGTTGGCCAAAAGGCACAAAGTCACAGAATCTAGAGACCTACTGTACAACATGAGTATAATTAATACTTTATGGAAAACTAGAAATTTGCTAAGAAAATAGATTTTGGGTGTTCTTATACTACACACACATATACACACATAAGCATGAGGGGATTAATGTTTGACTATAATTTTTTCAACATGTATACACCAAATCATGTGTACACATTAAAATGTGACTTTTTTTTTTTAAAGATTTTATTTATTTATTTGACAGACAGAGATCACAAGCAGGCAGAGAGGCAGGCAGAGAGAGAGAGGAGGAAGCAGGCTCCCTGCCGAGCAGAGAGCCGGATGCGGGACTCTATCCCAGGACTCTGAGATCATTACCTGAGCCGAAGGCAGCGGCTCAACCCACTGAGCCACCCAGGCGCCCCTAAAATGTGACTTTTGTTTTAAAAAAAATAAAGCACCAATCTCCTTTGGAAGGAAAAAAAAAATCTTATGTTCCATGTTTCTTTGGAAGTTTCATTGAAGACATTAAAATTGTGCAGAGAAATTACCTTGGAGTGTCATCTAAATTTAATAACAAATAGAACAACTTTAAATTGTCTAAAATATCAGAAGTATAATTAATGTGACTCTAATCTGCAATCAGAGAATCTAAAAGTAGGAATCAAATGACATGATAAAAAATTAATGAGTTATTTATCATAAGTGTACTCTAATCCCCCTCCCCATCTCCCCCCAACCTTCCCTCTGGCAACCATCATTTTTTTCTCTATTGTTAAGAATCTGTGGGGGACCTGAGTGGCTCAATGGGTTAAAACCTCTCTCTGCCTTTGGCTCAGGTCATGATCCCAGAGTCCTGGGATCAAACCCCGCATCTGGCTCTCTGCTCAGCGGGGAGCCTGCTTCCCTTCCTCTCTCTCTGCCTACATGTGATCTCTGTCTGTCAAATAAATAAATAAAATCTTAAAAAAAAAATCTGTGTCTTGGTGTCTCATTCTTTCCCTTTCCTCTCCCGCTTTTGTTTCCCCCCTTAACTCCACATATGACTGAGATCATATGATATTTGTCTTTACGTGACTGACTTATTTAGCTTACCACTATACTTTCTAGTTCTATCCATATTGCAAATGGGAAGATTTCATTTTTTATGGATGAATATTTTATATATACACACACAACACATTTTTATTCATCCATCAATTGACATTTGGGATGCTTCCAAGTTTGGCTATTGTAAATAATTGTACAATAAAAATAAGGGTGCATGTATCCCGTTGGATGTGTTTTTGTATTTTGGGGGTCAATACCCAGTAGTGTAATTCCTGGCTAGTAGGATGGTTCTATTAATATTTTCAGGAAAACCCCATACTGTTTTCCACAGTGGCTTTACCAGTTTACATTCCTACCAATAGTACATGAGGGTTTCTTTTTTCCACATACTTGTCAACACTTGTTTCTCCTGTTTTTGATTTTAGGTATGCTCACAGGTGTGGGGGGGTATTTCATTGTAGTTTAGATTTGCATTTCCCTGGTGATGAGTGATGTTGAGCATTTTTTCATGTGTCTGTTGGTCATTTGCATGTCATCTTTGGAGAAATGTCTGTTCATAATCTTCTGCCTGTTTTTTAATTCATTGATTTCTGATGGACTTCAAGTTGAGTTTTATGTCTACATCAGAACTAAAGATGTACATTTCACTTATCCTTCAAAATAGTCTTCCTCAAGTTCTATTACCAAACTCGAAAGCTACCCCTTAACACAATTTTAGGATAAAATTTTTCTTATGAAAATGAGAAAAAAATACATTTTTAAATAGTATCATCTTCTACAAAGTCACATTTCAACTAAATTCTTAGGCCATTTTTAGTAAATACTGGTTGGTAATATTACATCATTAGAAGTTGCTAAGACCTTGCTCTGGTTTCTTCTCTGCCGTTAGCTTGGTTTGATTTCATGACTTCATGGATTCCGGGGTATTAAATGAAGGAAAATAATGTAGTATGATTATGTACACATTTATTAATAAAACTATTTAAACAATTTTATTTTTATCTTTGAAAGAACAAAGTAACAATATGACCCAATTAAAATTCAGGAGCTCCACCATTATTGTCTCTGCTGCCTTCAAGGAACTTTCTGGTATCCCCAAGATTTCTGAACAATGCACTCTGAAAGCTGATGAAGCACTAAATTGGGCTCAAACCTTTTTTAGTAGAAAAGTTACACAGTACTAGATATAATTCAACCATTCATTTAAACACTATTAGCTTCTATTGTTTCACTAGAACTACACTAAGAAGAAAGTCTTACAAATGAGGAAATAGAGGTCTTTTTCACAATGTTCAGTTACCATCATGTGGTAACCTAATATATATAAGGTCTGAGACCTGAACATGGATTTTTTTTTTTTAAAGATTTTATTTATTTATTTGACAGAGATCACAAGCAGGCAGAGAGGCAGGCAGAGAGAGAGGAGGAAGCAGGCTCCCCGCTGAGCAGAGAGCCCGATACGGGGCTCCATCCCAGGACCCTGAGATCATGACCTGAGCCGAAGGCAGCGGCTTAACCCACTGAGCCACCCAGGTGCCCCGGATTTTTTTTTTTTAATGATATTGGGGCTGTTCTCTAGAAAGGGTGTTCCATCAACATCTATCGTGCAGGACTCCTCAATAAGAATATATATTCTGAGGTCCCTCCTATCTGCAAAATTCTCCAGATACGTGGACAGGTGTTTGAAGTCTCCATTACTTGTCTAGATATCTTCCAAAGTAAGTTCCTTTGTTTTTATTTCTCATTACTACTCTATTCTCCATTCTGACCCATTCTCAAATAATCAGCTCAAATTAGCAAATATTTGAATGCCTACTATAGTTGAGTCTCTCTCCTGAACACTATGAAGAATTTTTAAAAGAATAATATGTCATCTCTTACATCAATGAACTTAGTCACATTATAATTGTTTCAGGTAAATATGGATCCTATTTTATTGACTTCATTTCAAAGAAATTGGGGATTCTGTTAATAGTAATGGTCAGGGTTGCTAGACTAATTTGTTTCTTAAGTATCATTGACATAATGTTACATTAGTTTCAGGTATATAACATAGTGATTTGAAAATTGTATACATTATACAGTGTTCAGTGTGATGAGTGTAGTTCCCTCTGTTCGCATCCAAAGTTATTAAAATACGGACTATATGCTATACTTCTTATCCCCATGACATCTATTTTATAACTGAAAGTTTTTTAATTTTTAAGAAAATATTCAAATTGCCCTTTCTCCGGCCCTGAGGTTTAGCTTTGCCATGTAACTTGCTTTAAATGATGCAAATAGGTGGATAATTCTTAAGCAAATGCTTTAGAGAACACAATGTTTCCACCAGTTTTCTTGGTCTGGTCTTCTGCCATAATAGCATTACTTCAGAGGAGAGGTGCTCCTGTCTGGGAAACTTGGTTCAACCCAAGCCCTGAGCAGAGCCAGCAACTGTTCCACATATGTTAACATGCAACATAAGCAAGAAGTAAATATTTGTTGTTGGAAGTCACCGGTTATAAAATTGTTTGTAAAACCTGAAAATTCCAGAGGATACTTTAACATTAGTGGATTATTGCCATGAGACATGGTGGGCTATAGTTATAACTAGAAAGAATCTGATTGAAAATTAATTTTATCAGTTAGTCCAGGACTCTTGAATATTAGTGATGGAGCCCCTCTCCCACCCACCCTCCCCACCCCCACGCCCAGCCCAGCTCTTAAAGCAAAAGGATCTCTTTCAGATCAGTTTCTGTCACACTTTATTTTCATGTCCAGGGCTACTGGACCATGAGCTATTGCTCCAAAGAGGTATGAGCATTAATAAATTTCTGAACAAACTGAGATTACAGAGTGGAGTAGGTCACCTAAAACTCGATGCCTTTGTGACTGTTGGGGCCACTTCGATAAGCTAGAATGCTCTACAGAAGTCTTTTTTTTTTTTTTTTTTAAGATTTTTATTTATTTGTCAGACAGATCACAAGTAGGCAGAGAGGCAGGCAGAGAGAGAGAGGAGGAAGCAGGCTCCCCGAGAGCAGAGAGTCCGATGCGGGGCTCGATCCCAGGACCCTGGGATCATGACCTGAGCCGAAGGCAGAGGCTTTAACCCACTGAGCCACCCAGGCACCCCCAGAAGTCATTTTTTTAACTTAGAAAATATTTTATTATATACTGTATTTTTAGATGGGTTTTAGATTTAGAGAAACGTTGAATAGATAATAGCACTCCCAAATATACCCTCATACAGTTTCCTCTAATACTATCTTTTATGATGTTTAGAATGGTATTTTGTCACAATCAAAATTCATGCATTATGAGTAACAAAAGTTCATGCCTTTCAGATTTCCTTAGTTTTTATCTAATGACATTTTGTGTTCCAGAAATTCATCGAGAAGACTACATTATTTACTAGGCACGTCTCCTTAGGCTCCTCTTGGCTGTGACAATTTTGCAGACTTCCCTTGTTTGGGATAAACCTAAACTGTAAGATGCCTATTGACATTTGTCTTTCTCATAATTATACTTGGGATCATGAGTTTTTAGAGAGAGGGCAGGTGAACTTCGAATCTCATCACATCATTTCAAGAGAGTACGCTATTAACATGACTTAATAGCCATTGTTGACCTTAATCTCCTTGCTGATGCAGTGCTCATAAAACTTTCCCGCTGTCAAGTTAATCTTTTTCTTCCCTTTCCATACTATATGCTTTGGATAGAAGTAATTATGTGCCACTCAATTAAGGAGTAGGGATTTGTGCTTTGACTCTTTAAGATAGAGTATCTATATACTTTCTTTGGAATTCTCTGTTGGATATTTCTCTGCTTATTAATTGGCCATTTATTAATATTAGTCTGGAGCTGAAGGTCATAATCCAATAATCCTGTACTTATATTCTCAATCAAAAGGTTCTAGGTTTGGTCATTGTCAGCTCTTTTGGTTGCTTCCTGTGTCCCTTTGAAATACCTCACTATTGTGTATTATAGAGTTTTGTTTTTAGAATTCCTGGCTCCAGTCTCCTCTTATATATGTCCTAATTTCCCATTCTAGTTCTAGAATTAGCATTTGTTTAAGGAACCCTAATTCCTTTTAATGGAAACTGGAAATCAAGGTTTGGGTTTCAGGTATGTTAATTGTTATTGGGGTCTCATTTCTTTTAGGCTTGCCACCTATTGGAGCAAAGAAGTATAGGTATGTTACCTGTATTTATACACATACCTACAAATGTTTCTAACTGTAATTATCTCTATGTACAGTGACTTGAACATGAATTCTATTTCTAGCTCTTACCCATTACCACATAGATCTTTCTAGTCCCTTCCTCCTGATTATCTGTAGAATCCCACTCCAACAGTGAGAAATCTTATTCTCACTTGTTCACTAATTACTCTTATTCATACATAGTAGAATTGAAAAATTAAGTACCAGGATGTTTATTTCCTTATCCCAGTGGGAAATAATGTCATCAACTAGAGTATATTACTCATGTCTCATGTGCAATTATTTTTCCCTGTAGTCTTACTCCATTTTTTTTTTCCAAAGTTATTTAGGTAGCACTGTTTCTCTACCTCCTTCAGGCAAGGGTTTTTCATACAATTATGAAATTATTATATTTCCTGATCAATCTGGATTTTTTCTGGGATCCTTCTACCTTCCAATTATTTAAATATTTACATACTCTAAGGTTTATTTTTTATGTTAGAAAGTTTTATGGGTTTTGAGAAATGAATAATGTCCTATATTTACTGTATAGTACCATAGAGAATAGTTGATTTGTTGATCAACTATTTGTTGATCAACTATCAATAGTTGATAAATCCCCTCTGCTTCACCTACTTCCCACTTACATGGATTCCCTCACAACCATTCATCTATGATTAATTTTGAGTTAATTTTGGTGAAATAGGTAAAGTCTGGGTCTGTATTGACTTTTTTGCTTGCATAAGGATACCCAATATTTCTACCATCTTTTGTAGGAAAGCTAATTGTCACTGGATTGTCTTGGCAAAGATCACTTAGACTATATTTGTGTGGGTGTATTTCTAAGCCCTCTATATTGTTGCATTGACTTATGTGCCTATTGTGTCTTCTTTCATTTTTGGTGACTGTTGCTCTGATAATACCATGATGTCTTCATTACAGTAGCTTTACAGTAAGTCTTCAGGTGAGATAGTGTCAGTTCTCAAACTGTTCTTTTCAGCATTGTATTGGCTATTCTTGATATTTTGCCTTTCCAAGTAAATTTTATAATCCCTTTGTCAATATCCAAATTTTCAACATTGTTGAGAATTTGATTGGGATTGTATTAAATGGATGGATAAATTTGTGAAGAATTGGTATTACAAAAATCTTGAGTCTTCTAATCCATGGACATGAAATATCTTTATTTAAATCTTTATTTCATCATGTTTAGTCAGCTACATATAGTTATTACATTCATTAAATATATCATATATTTGGAGTTAATGTATATGGTATCTTTAATTACAAAATTACTCACTGTTGGTATACAAGAAAGTGATTGACTATTATTAACCTTGTATCCTGTGACTTTGCTATAATTGCTTATGAGAACCAAGAGATTTTGTCAATTCTTTGGGGTTTCTACATAGATAATAAGGTTACATGTGAACAAAGCAGTGTTTTTACTTTCCAATCTGTATACATTTTACTTATTGTCTTATTGCACTAGCTAGTTCTTCCAGGATGATGTTAACTAAGTGAAGTAAAATGGTGTGTTCTTGCCTCATTCTCAATGTTAGGAGAAAAACATAGTTTCTCATTATTAACATAAGTTTTGAGTAAGTACTCTCTATTAAGTTGAGGATGTCCCCCCCCATTCATAGTTTGATAATTTTTATCATAAACAAATGTTGAATTTCATTAAATGATTTCTTCACATTAATTGATAATTTTTTCTTTTAAAAGCCAGTTGATACAATGAATTACATTAATGGATTTTTGAATGTTGAACCAGCTTTGAATACCCAAAATCCTACCTGGTCATGGTGTATAATTCTACTTACATATTATGGATTTTTTTCTAATACTTTGTTGAGGATTTTTACAACTGTAGTCATAGTTTATTTTTCTTTCTTTTTAAATTCCCTTTTTCTGGCTTTGGTATGAGGATAATTATGGTTTCTATTTTCTGCAAGATAGTGTAGAGCATTGCTATAATTTCTTCTTTAAATGTTTGGTACAATTTACTAGTGAACTCGTCTGGGCATTATATTCAGGAAGATTAATTATTGGCTCAATTTATTTAATATGTATAGAACTAATATTTATTTTTTATCTGCATTTTGATAGTTTGTGAATTTCAAGGATTGGTCTATTTCATCCAAATTACCAAATTTGAGTTCATAATAATTTCTTTTTTAATTCCCATGGATTTCTGACATTAATTTGTATTTTTTGTGTTTTTTATTAGCATAAATAGAGGCTTATTCATTTTATTGACTTTTGAATTTTGTTCCTTTTCTCTCTTGATTTCACATTTGTGATTTTTATTTCTGCTTTAAATTTCATTTTATCTTTTATTTCTTCTGCTTGTTTTAGGTTTAAATTGATGCTCTTTTTATTGTTTCCCAAGATGGAAGCCTAGAGTATTGCTTTTATACTTTTCTTCTTTATATATACATATCCAGTATTATAAATTTTCCTCTAAGTACTGCTTTTACTGTATATTACATAGCTTGTGATGTATTTTCATTTTAACTCAAAGTATATTTTTTAAATGGTTAAGACTTCTTTTTGACCCATACATAATTTAAAAATATGTTTAACCTCCAAATAGTTTGGGATATTTTTCAGCCTTCAAAAATGAATTTTTATCTAAAATTTCCTCAGTTCTGATAACATTTTATATGATATCTATCTTAAAATTATTCTAGCTGTGTTCTGTGGCCTATAATTTGGTTAATCTTGCTAAATAATCCATGTGACATTGAGAGAAGTGCATATGCAGTTGCTGTTTGAAGATTTTGTAAATATCATGTAGGTCCAGTTTGTTGATAGTCCTGTACAGTTCAATATCCTTTGAGATTTTTCTGCCTGTTAAAGTCTATCAATTATTTAAAGGAGGGTTTTGAATACTCCAATAATGTTCTCTGTAATAGTGGACTTGACTATTTATTTTTGTAGTTCTATCAATTTTGACAATGAGTCATTTCACAAATTGACCATTAAGAATTACCTATTTTTAGAGAATTGACCCCTTTATCATTCTGTAATAAACCCTCTTTACCTCTGATAATTTTCTTTGTTCTGAAATCTGTTTTGTCTGAATTTAAAATACTACTCTAGCTTTATTTTGATTTTTTATTTTAATGGTATATCTTCTTCATTCCTTTACTTTTAACTTACTTTGTCTTTATATTTAAAGTGAGCTTCTGGTAGACAACATAAAGTTGAGCCTTTTTAAAAAAATCCATTTTGTCAATCTATCTTTTAATTGATGTATGTAGACCATTTACATTGAAAATTTTTATTGATGTTTAATGTCTACCATGTGTATGACTGTTTCCATTCATTACACTTGCTTTTTGTTTTTCTTCTGCTTTTTCTGGTTTTGAGATTTTTATGATTCCATTTTGTCTAAGTATATTCATCATACCTTATAAAAATTATGGCTGTCCTATATTTTGCAATAAACATATAAATATAAATATAAATTAAAATTTGGACATTTAAAATATAAATCACAAACAATGCTGTAATATTTTGTGAATGGTAGAGATACCTTTTTCACAACTTCTCACTCCTGTCCCTTAAGATATTGTCATTTCACTTATACATATAGACACACACTATAATCATTGATGTTATTACTTTTAAAGTTATATATTTCATCAATTAATTAAAAAATACATGATCAATGATCAATAATGTAAAAGATTCTATTTTGACAAAAAGAGTGATTTGGACCAGACTGAGAATAAATATGTAGAAATGAAGAGTTGCTGGGTTCACTTAGATTTCAAATGGCTAACTTATTTTCTTGGAAGGTTTAAAATTTTTACATATTTAGAGGTGCCTAGTTGCTCAGTTGGTTAAGTGTCTAACTTCTGTTCGAGTCATAATACCATGGTGCTGACACAGAGCTCCACATCTGGCTTCCTGCTCAGCAGGGAGTCTGCTTCTCGCTCTCCCTTTATGACTCTGCTACACTTATGTGCACTCTCTCACTCACTCTGTCTCAAATAAGTAGTCTTTTAAAAAATTTACATATTTTCACATATCTTGATGTGAGGCTTTTCAATGATGAACAGATTCTTGGCATCAGATTTAATGAAAGTATTTGAATGAAGTTTGAAATATGTTGAGTAAAAGTCATAGGTTGTTTTCTCTATATTGTCAGGTCATCACACACCATAGGAATTCATGCTCATGAAGGTGTTACCAAGGTATTCTAGCATATCAGGCAGTATAGTATATCTGCTACTGAAAGTATTTTAGACGCTGCAATGCAGATACAAATCAGTATACTGTTTGACTATTATATTCAAGTAACAAGCTCTGCATAGACATAGACCATTAAATATATCAAAGCCATTAAACATATCAAATTTCATATGGTAAAACCAAATATATACTTATATATAAAATATGGGGTACTTGGGTGGCTCAGCTAGTTGAATGGCTGACTCTTGATTTTGGTACAGGTCATGATCTCAGTCTTGAGACTAAGCACCACATCAGTCTCTGTGCTTGGTGGGGAGTTTGTTTGAGATTTTCTCTCCCCTCCACCATTGCCACCCCCCCACTCGCTCTTCTTTCTTAAATATTTCTTATCTATAATTTTCTATGCTGTAATTTTGTCTTAAGTGGTTAAAAACATTTTAATATTGACTAAGTCAAGAAAACTGGAATACATAAAAATTCAATTTTTGATTTCATTCTTAGAGTTTGAAAAGTTGTTAGGTAAAATCTAATTCAGCAATATTCAACTCAGGCAACACATTAACATTACTTGAAATTTTTCAAATAATTCTTGGTCCTTAATCTCCATCAGTTATTCCAAAAATCTTTCAGGTTGGGGTCTGCATGTCACTAATTTTTTTTAAAGCTTCTCACATGATTTTAATATATAGCCAGTGATGAGAACCACTTATCTAACTCAACCTCTCAATTTACAGATGAGAAAATTCATGTAAAGAGATTGATTTGCCCAAATACTCATAAGATTTTTAGATAATTAATTTAGATAGTTTTATTCTCAACTCTAAAATTAAGGTAGACCTTTATACTCTCATTCTATTTTGCTCCATTTATAACATGGTAAGGAATGAATTCGGAACAGTTATTGCTTTAGTACCTTGAATTGTGAAGACCAAATGAAAATTACATTTGTGTTAACACCGTGTTTTGTTAATTGCTATACAGTTGATGCCTACTGTGTATTAGTTTCTATAGGACAGTCAGAAATTTTAGAGTGACAAAGAGGTCCAAAGAGTATATTATGCTGTGTATACAAAAGTATTTGTAGGGGTTATAGCAATACAAATCCGAATGATAATTCTTATATAATTGAACTCAGAAAGAAAAGTCTACCCAATAGAACCATTGACAATTATATTAATCAGAACTCTAAACCTTATACATTCTAAAAGATATAAAATGCCATGATAAAAATAATTAGTATGTTCATTGTACCTTCCAAGTATTTAATATGCTTGACTAAAAAAATACTTGAGGTCATGTGCAATCTTTATTATCCTCTGCTTTATCTGGGAGTTTATAAAAAATGCAACTTTAGAAGAAGTGTCATTAAACTCAAAGCAAATTGTGCATTTGACATGCAGAAACTTGGAAGGGAAAGAAAAGTAATATCTGTTTTAGCAATAAAACTAATCATTGACTTCTTTTAACATGACTTTTTTTTTAATGACAATTGGCAACAAATAACAGATAAAGTCTAATGGAAGGCAAGATCATTTGGATATTAAAAATATGAATCTGCAGAGGGGAAAAAATTTGCTTCCAAACAGTATAAACCACGGGGAATCATTTCCTTTAGCAGCATATTTCATGTTTCAGTTTTTATTATCCCTATAAGAATTTGAGTTTGTTATAAAGATCCACATGATAAAAACATATAAAACCTCTACTCTTCCATTTCTTTTCATCTAGTTCACATAAAATAGAATCTCTAACTACAATATGGATCTTAGACACTTTAGTTACCAGAAACCCCTTACTGTAAATTTAATTCACAAAATTTTTGAGGAAAAAAAAGGTTTTTTTTTTTTTTTTTTTTCTAGGAAGAGGGGAAGGGGAAGAGAGAGAGAGAGAATCTTAAGCAGGGTCCATTCCCAGGACATAGCCTGACATAGGGCTTGGTCTTACAACCCTGAGATCAAGACCAGAGCTGAAATTGAGTCCAATGCTTAACCAATTGAGCCATCCAGGTGACCCAAATATGCTCACATTTTGAAAACAAATAGTTTTGGGAAAAAAAAAACTTTAAAATCAGCTTAATATCTTATGTCATTAGCTCTGTAAAATTATTCAAAAGTTATCATTGTAACATCTTCCCTGATACTGTTTTCTAAGAAGCAGTATTTCCCAGGTACTTAAGAGGCCTAGAGTTAACCTGCTTAATGATTTAAGTATTAAAGGCCAGTAGTGTCCATTTCTCTGTTGAAGTATAGCTGACATACAATGTCATATTAGTTTCAGGTGTACAACATATTTGACAATTCTATAAATTACTCAGTGCTCACCATAAGTGTAGTTGCTCATATGAAGCAATTGCAGTACTATTGAATATATTTCCTGTCCTGTACCTTCCATCTCTGTGACTTATTTTAGAACTGGAAGCTTGTACTTCTTAATACCTTTACCTCTTTTAGTCATTATTCTACTCTTCTTCCCTCTAGTGACCACCAGTTCTCTGTATTTGAGTGTTTGATTTTTGTTTTGTTTTTTAAATTCCACACATACAGTTTATGGTAAATCTTTCTCTGACTTTCTTCACTTAGCATTCATATTGTCAAAAAGTGCTCCATTTTTATGACTTATGTTCTATTGCATACATAAATACATCTTTATTAATCTGTTGAGGAACATTTGGGTTGCTTCCATACCTTGGCTATTGTAAATAATCATACAATAAATGTAAAGGTCCTTGTATCTTCTTAAATTAGTGTTTTCATTCTATTTCGGTAAATATCCAGCTGAGAAATTGTTGGATTGTATGGTATTTCTATTTTTGATTTTTTTAAAAACCTCCTTATGTTTTCCAGTGACTACACCAAATAACATTTCACCCAATAGTGCACAGTGGTTCCTGTTTCTCCACATCCTTGCAACACTCTATTTCTCGTTTTTGTTACTAGCCATTCTAACATGTGCAAGATGACATGTCATTGTGGCTTTGTTTCACATTTCTTTGATTAGTGATCAGCATCTTTCTGTGATCTGGTGGCCGTCTGTATATCTTCTTTAGAAAAATGTCTATTTACATCCTCTGCCTATTTTTTAATTGGATTTTTTTTCTGGGGTTAAGCTGTAGAAGTTCTTTATGTATTTAGGATATTAACCCTTTATCAGATATATCATTTGCAAATATCTTCTCCCAATCAGTTATTTTTGCTTTTGTTTCCCTTTTGTTGCCTGAGGAGACATATCCAAAAACATGTTGTTAAGGCTGATGCCCAAAGAGATTATTACCTATGTTTTCTTTGAGGAGTTTTATGGTTTCAGGACTTAGTTAGGTCTTTAATCCACTTTGAGTTTGTTTTTGTGTATGGTATATGAAAGTGCTCCTATTTCATTTTTTTTATCTGTAGCTATCTAGGTTTCCCCACACCATTCATTGAAAAGTCTGTTTTTTTCCCATTGTATATTCTTACTTTGTTCATCACAGATTAATCATGTAAGCATGTATTTCTTTCTGTGCTTTCTATCCTGTTTCATTAGTCTATTTTTGTGCCACTACCACACTGTTTTGGTTACTACAGCTTTGTAGTATATCTTGAAATCTGGTATTGTGATAATGTCAGTTTTGTTCTTCTTCAAGATTGTTTTTGTTCTTTGAGGTCTTCTGTGGTTCTACACAAATTTTAGAATTACTTTTTCAAATTCTTTGAAAAATACTACTGGGATTTTGATAGTTGCTTTTAATCTATAGATTGCTTTGGGTAGTATAGACTTAGCAATATTCTTCCAATCCGTAAACATAATATATCCTTCCATTTGTGTCCTCCTTAGTTTCTCTTCTCAGGATCTCACAGCTTTCAGAGTATAGGTCTTTCACTTCCTTCATTAGGTTTATTTCTAGATATTACTTTGGTGTGATTATAAATGGGATTGTTTTCTTAACTTTCCACTACTTTGCTATTGTTATATAGACATAAAACTGATTTCTGTACATTAATTTTGTATCCTGCAACTTTATTAAATTAATTCTAATACTTTTTGAGGTTTTTTGGGGGGGTGGAGTCTTAGAGTTTTCTGTATATAGAATCATGTCATCTGCAAATAGTGACAGATTTAATTTTCACTTACCAATTTGTATAACTTTAAGGTTTTTTTTCTGTTGTTTTGTTTTTTGTTGTTGTTGTTGTTGTTATTGTTGTTTTTTCAGTTAGGATTACCAGAACTATGTTCTATAAAAGTGGTGACAGTCATATCCTGTCTTGTTCCTTTTCTCAGAGGAAAAGCTTTGAGTTTTTTGTCCTTGTTTTTGTTGTTGCTTTTTCCAGTTTTTCACATTGAGTATGATGTTAGCTGTAGGTTTTTTCACCTATAACCTTTATTATATTGAAGAATGTTCTCTCTAAACCCACTTTGTTGAAAGTCTTTATAATGAAGGAATGTTGTATTTTGTCAAATGCTTTTCCACAGCTGCTGAGATGATCACATGGTTTTTATTCCTCCTTTTATTTTTTAAGATTTTATTAAGTTTAGGGACACCTTGGTGGCTCAGTTGTGTCAGCCTTCAGTTGTGTCAGCCTTCAGCTCAGGTCACGATCCCAGGGTCTTGGAATCGAGTTCTGTATAGGGCTCCTTGCTTGTAAGGAGCCTGCTTCTCCCTTTCCCTTTGCCTGTTGCTTCTCTAGCTTGTGAGATCTTGTGTGCTCTCTCTCTTTTTCTGACAAAAAAATAAATAAAATCCTAAAAAAGTATTTTATTTATTTTAGAGAGAGTGCATGTACAGGAAAGAGTAGAGGGAACGGGGTGAGGGGAGGAGAGGAAAAGAATCTCAAGCAGACTCTGCAATGAACATGGAGCCCCAAGGGGCTCACTTTCACAACCCTGACTGAGTCTCTTAGGTGCCCTATTCCTCCTCTTCTTAATGTGATATATCATGTTGTTTTATAAATACTGAACCACACTTGTGATCTTGGAATTAATCCCACTCAATTGTGGTGAATGTTCCTTTTAATATATTGTTGAACATAGCATGCTAATACTTTGTGAAGGATATTTTTGCATCTATGTTCATCGGAGATTTTGGACTGTAGTCTTTTTTTATGTTGGTGTCTCTGTTTGGAATCAGTATAATGCTGTCCTCCATGGAATGTATTTGGAAAGTTTTCTTCCTCTTTTGAATAGTTTGAGTAGAATAGAAATTAACTCTTCTTTAAATATTCGGTAGAATTCACCGGTGAATCCATTGTTCTTGGACTTGCTTGTTAGTAGGTTTTTTATTTTTTATTTATTTATTTATTTATTTATTTTTTTAAAAGATTTTATTTATTTATTTGACAGACAGAGATCACAAGTAGGCAGAGAGGCAGGCAGAGAGAGAGGAGGAAGCAGGCTCCCTGCCAAGCAGAGACCCCGACGCGGGGCTCGATCCCAGGACCCTGAGATCATGACCTGAGCTGAAGGCAGTGGCTTAACCGACTGAGCCACCCAGGTGCCCCTAGGTTTTTTAATTACCAGTTCAATTTTGTTTCTAGTAGTTGGTCTGTTCAGATTTCATGTGCTGTTTTTTTTTTCTTTTCTTCTTCTTTTTTTTTTTTTTCCTGATTCAGTTTTTGAGACTAAGAATTTATCCATTTCTTCTAGGTTGCCCAATTTGTTGGCATATAACTTCTTGTAGTATTCTCTAATGTTCCTTTGTATTTCTGTCATTTGTTTTCTTTTGTTTCAGATTTTGAGTTCTTTTTTTTCTTGATGAGACTGGCTTAAGGTTTATCAATTTTATGTTTTCAAAGCCTGAACTCTTGGTTTCATTTCTTTCTATGTTTTTTTAGACTCTTTCATATATTTCTTATGTGTATTTCCTTCCTACTAGTCTCATTTATCTCATTCTTTTAGGTGTAAGTTTACCTTGTTTACCCAGGATTTTTCTTGTTTGAGGGGAGGGTAGGCCTGTATCACTGTAAATTTTCCTCAGAACTGCTTTTGCTATATCCCAAATATTTTGGACCATTGGTGTTTTCATTTTCTTGTTTTATCTCTAGGTACTCTATTTCTTTTTTTAAAGATTTATTTATTTATTTGACAAATCACAAGGAGGCAGAGAGGCAGACAGAAAGAGAGGTGGAAGCAGGCTCCCCGCTGAGCAGAGAGCCAGATGCGGGGCTCGATCCTAGGACCCTGGGATCATGGCCCGAGCCGAAGGCAGAGGCTTTAACTCACTGAGCCACCCAGGAGCCCCTAGGTACTCTATTTCTTAATTCTTCATTGACTCACTTGCTGTTTGGTAGCATTTTGTTTAGTCTCCATGTATTTGTGTTTTCTTCCAGTCTTTTTTCTTATGATCTTATGTACTGATTGACATTTTAAAAATTGTTTTCTGGTTGTCTTTGTAATTTTTTCTTTTGCTCTCTTCACTTGTGGTTTAAATAAATTCTTTAGTGTTATGCTTGGATTGCTTTCTCTATTTTTTGTGTATCCATTATAAGTTTTTGATTTGCAGTTGCCATAGTTGATTTCCTAACACCCTTTGTGTTTAGCAGTCTATATGAAGTTAATCGTTGCTTAACTTTGAACACATTCTAAAAGCAGTAGATCTTTATTCCCCTTCCATGTTTTCTGTATGTCATATTTTGTCTTTATTTTGTGTCAATTGACTAATTTTATAGATTTTTCTATTTTGTGTTTTAACCTATATCCTAGCTTTATATGTGATTATTTTTTATTAAATGTTTGTTTTTATCTGTGATTTTTTTCTTTTCATAACTTTGTAACTTCTAGGTATGACCTTCTTCCCCCCCAACCCCTCGTCCCCACTTAAAGAATTCCTTTTAACATTTCTTGTAAGGCTGGTTTAATAATGATGAATATCTTTAACTTTTGTCTGGCAAACTATCTCTCCTTTATGTAATTAAAAAAAAATACATTTATTTGAGAGAGAGCAAGCATGACAAGGGGGAATGTTAGAGGGAGAGAGAGAAGCAGGCTCCCATCTGAGCAGGCAGTTTGACATGCGGCTCAATCCCAGGACCTTGGAATATTGACCTGAGCCAAAGGCAGATGCTTAACTGACTGAGTCACGTAAGTACCCCACTCTCTCCTTTAATTCTAAATGAAGGATAATCTTGCCAGCTAGAGTACTATTGGCTGTAGGTTTTTTCTTTTAGCATACTGTATATATCATGCCATTTCTCCCAGTCTACAAATTTTCTGTTGAAAAAAATCAGCTAATACCTGGTGCTTTCTTTTGTATGTAACTTTTTCTTTCTTTTGCTACTTTTAAGATTTTCTTATTACTTTTTGTCATTTTTTAGTTATTATGTGTCCTGGTGTGTAACCCCTTCGGGTTCATTTTATTAGGGCTCTTCTATACTTTCTGAACCTGGATGTCTGTTTCCTTTCTCAGATTAGGGAATATTTCAGCTATTATTTCTTCAAATATATTTTGTGTACCTGTTCTCCTTTCTCCTTCTCTGACTTCTATAATGTGAATGTTACTGCATTGGATGTTCTCAGAGTTCCCTTAACCTCTGACTCTTTTTGCTGTTCAACCTGGCTGCTTTCCATTACCCTGTCCTCCAGAATGTTGATTGTTCTGCATCCCCTAATCTACTGCTGATTCCCTCTAGTGTATTCATTTGTTATTCTTTGTCTCTAACTGGTTCCTTTTTATATTTTCTTTGTTGAAGTTCTCACTGGGCTCTTTCACTTTTTTTAACCATTACTTAGAACTCTCTACCAGTCATATTGCTAATCTTCATTTCACTTAGTTTTGTTGCTGTGATTTTCTTTTGTTTTGGGCATATCCTTCTCTTTCATTTTGTTTATTGCTCCTTATATATTAGGTAAGTTATGCCTCCTGCTCTTGGAAGTAGTGACCTTATATGGAAGAGGTACTATAGTGTCCTGTAGTACAGTCCTTGCCTCCACCACCAGAACCACATGATCCAAGAATGTTCTCTTTGTGGGCTGGCTGTAACTTCCTGTTGTGGCTGAGCCATGTTTACTGTGGGCACACTGGTGGTTAAGGCTGCCCTTACCAGCTGGTTGCAGTGATTGTTTTGCCTGCCGTTGGTGCACTGGGCAGAGTTTGAAAGGCCTGTTTGCTGTCAGCACACCTCCCCACCCCTGTTCACACGTGCTTACTATTGAAAGGCATGCTGCAGTTTCCATGGCCTCCCTGGTGGCTTTGACTGACACTCAGCCTATCTGTCTGTGGTTAAGTTCTGTCATGGCTACAGTATACTGAAGAACAGGGCCTATTCCCTGTGTAGCCAGCTAAGAGGCCTGGTTGAAGGAACTACAGACATACTAGAATGTAGAGTGACCTCCCTTCTTCCCCAGGGCAGGAATCACTTTAGAGTGGTGTTCGTTCTGTTCCACACTGCTGCTGGGTGTATTAGGGCCACTTTGGAGGGATTTCTGCCAAGTCATGGAGGTTGGGTGAAAGTGGGTCTGCAGGGAAATGCTGAAATGGGGCATAGAGTTCTAGTAACATACCTTGAAAGTGTTAGAATTGGCTCCTGCATGCATCTGGCTATCTGGGCTTGGGGGATGGCAAGAAAAATATCACCCACCAGTACTTTTGTTCTTGAAGAACTTTCTGAAGATCCCAGCCCCTCCAACACATGTTTTAAAGATTAGTCAGTAGATCTCCTTCACCCAGATACTTTTCAAACTGTTGTTTCTCTGCTGTGTCTTGAGCCAAGATTTTTAGTGCGTTGGCTCTTTAAGGGTGGGGATTTAGTTTTCTATAATTCTGTCTCTCGGAGTTAAGCTGCACCAATTTCAAGGACAGACATTATGGGGACTCATCTTCCCAGTGTGTGTCTGCAGGGCTGGGAGTGCCCAGGTTTTGGTCCTCTCATCTGTGTTTGTCATGTCTGTCCTGTTTGTGTTTAGTCACTCTGGAATTTGATTCCTATGTCCCCACCTCTCCTACCCCTTCAGATATGGCCTTTTCTCCACAACTAGCTGTGAAAACTTTGTTCTTCTAGACCTCAGATTATTTTCAGGGTTAGTTGCATTGATGTGTTTGTTGATATGGTATCCTGTGGGACCAGAGGAACTCAGGATCCTACTAGTCTACCATCTTCCAGAAAAGTTTGTCAATTTCTCTGTTATTGAAGACTCCACTCCTTTCATTTTCTATTATCAGGCCCTAAGTAATATTTTGATAAGCTGCAGAGTGGTATTGCAAGACCTTCCAATAACTATAATTTTGTAGAACAAATTATTTGTTTAGACAGGCTGGCTAAAAATAAGTCATACACTTAACTTTTTTTAAAGACCAATAATTCTAAAATAGTTAAGACAATGAAAACCAAAATATCAAAACAACTTTTTATTCAACTGGAGATTATTTTAAGTGTTATAAAGTATTTAAGAATGGGATTGAAGCATATAAAAATGTTACCCTAAACACAATATTTTATGTCCTTTCTTATATTTGTATGGGTCTCTTATCTAATATTGGAAATAAAATCTCTAATGATTGGCAGGACAGGAATATAAGAGAAATGTGCACATGTGTACATGTGCACACACATGAACAGAGTAGAGGAAGACCACAAATGGGCAGGAATAATGAAGAGGCAACTGCATCTTTCAGCCTATAGGAAGAAGTGGAATTTGGATAATAAACATGTATTTTGTTTGGGTATTTGGGAAATGGGATATGTAAATAGGAAGAAAAATGGCAATAGTGGAATGATCTATTAGGCTTTGGGAAAAACAAGTGAAAATATGTTTGAGAATTTGAAAAGCTTTGATAAGCTTAATGACTCTGCATGTAAATTCCTTCTTGTCAAACTTTGACAATAGCATCTAAGCTGTAAATCCTCCTTTGGATATTGGTGAGTTTAGCTGCAAATTGAGTTTGGCCTCAAGTTTGAGATGAGTCTCCAAAGAACAGATGTTAACCATTTTCTTTCTTCCTTCCTTCCTTCCTTTCTTTTTTTCCTGCTTGGTTATAGTAGAATCTACCCTAGTTTCCTTCACTTTGATAGAAATTTCTTCCTTAACTGAAATTAGCAATATACAGAAAGGATTGCTTGAGGGAAATTTTCATTCTCTCAATGGAAACTTGAACCATCAGAAATTACCCAGTAATTCACTGGTTATGTTTTCCCACTACACAAATACTCCTTATCACATGATGACTTGTTATTTTTTTCCATCTGCCTCTGCTATGTTAAATGTTTCTGCTATGCTAGAAGTCAAGATCTGAGGCATTAGACCAGAGGTCATGAAGCCAACACCAACAATCAAGTCAATTCAGTTTCAGTTCATTAAGTTATAGGACTTCATTCAACAGATATTACTGAGTGACTCATATGGGCCAAGTAGGGCTAGATGTTGGAAGAGCAACAGAAAATAAAATTGAAATGTTCCCATCTTTATGAGTTATATCTTTGTTGCGGCCAGCGTGATGAATTGACCAGGGGGGCTAAGAGGATGATGAAAAAAAGTTAAGAGACAAAGAGATGGGGGCAGGAGGGACACTGAAGATGATGTCCAACAGTGCCAAATTTACTCCACGTCTTACAAGCATTTATAAGGCAGACCAGAATAGGAGAAGCATTACATCAGTACCTAGTCAGATGACCGCAAGTTCCTATAACAAGTTTACATGAACTACAAGCAAACCTCCTGACTCCAGGTAGTTTCGGCTAAAGCCATTAGCAAGACAATCAACCAGGGAGTGGATCATGGGAGGTACAGAACAACAAGGATTAACTAAGAACTCAGGAGTCTGGCCACACTGTTCCCTACTGCAGGGAGAGTGTGTGGGAAGTCACGTAGGCGAGCGCAGGACACATAGCACAGACCCTTTCTCAGTGTTACTCAACTTTCCCGTCCTTAACCTTGTCAAGGTGTGCGGACTTTGAAGGAGACACAAGTCAGGGCCTGGTTTGGTCCTCGACTCCAACCGTGCCATGGCCTCCAACAAATCTTTTTACCAGGGAAGTCATACAGTAATTAAAAAAGCATATCATGATTCTTAATAGAACAAGTGCAAGGTGTAATGGCAAGGCATAAAAAGGGGACATAACATAATACTTGGGGAAGAAGGTGAGAAAACCTCCTGAGAGATAATATAGTAAGAGTGGTCAGGGAGGAGGATGTGGATTGGGACTGGGGGTAGGTTGTAGGAGTGTTTCAGGTAGAATACCATCTGTAAATCCCTTGATGGAGAAGAGATGTTGATACAGAAGACTGAGCATGAAAGGAGTCAATGCCTCCCTAAGAAGTACTGATAGGGAGTTCCAAGAGAAGAGAGTCTATGACAAAGCTAAAGAACATAAATAATTAACGATGAGGGATGCCTTGGTGGCTCAGTCAGTTAAGTGACTTTGGCTCAGGTCATGATCCCAGGGTCCTAGGATGGAGTCCTGTATATCTGGTGCCTTGCTTGTTAGGGGGTCTGCTTCTCCCTCTCCCTGCTACTCCCCTGCTTGTGTGCTCTCTCTCTCTCTCTCCCCCTCTCTTTCTCTCAGACATATAATAAAATCATGATCAAGGTAATAAAAAGATAAAAGTAGGAAAATGTTGTCATAATAGAAACAAAATAATGTCAGGAGCATGTGGGTGGATATGAAAAGGTAGCGCAAAGGAGTTCCTGTGTGGTGATGGGACAATTCTGTGTCTTGGTTTTGGTGGTAATTATGTGAGACATGTGTATGAGAAAAAATTGCATAAAACTACACACACACACAAATGAAGCATTTAAAATCTTAATAAAGTCTGTGGTTTAGTTAATAGTAGTATTCCCATGTCAGTTTCCTGATTTTGATATTATTGTACAATTAAGCCACAAATGAGGTCTTTCAGGGAAACTCTAGATATTGTATAAAGGGACTTTATGTCCTTTGCAACTTTCTGTAGGTCTATAACTCAAAGTTTAAAAGATGAGATGAGAATGTTGGGAAGAAGTGCATTCAACAAGGTGAAGAAAATAAGCTATGTTCATTGGATTGAGCCTTGAGGAGGTTGTTCATTGACTATCATTGGAAGAGTGGTTTAAGTTGTGTCCTGGGCTGGAAACTACATTGGACAAGTGGAATTCATAGTTAAGGGTGAACAAGTATAAACAGCATGGACACTTTTAAGACAGCTTTATTAAGGGATGAAATAAGACAAAATTGGAGGCTACATCTGGTGAAGGAAAGACTTCATTTTTTTTTTTTTTTAACACTTGAACATATGTTTCTTATTTCTTGGTTCCTTCATTTTCTTGTCAACATATAAGGGTGCTTTGGGGTATATATTTTGGATATCAGACTTTTTCAAGAATAATTTTTTTCAAGTATAATTTTATCGACTTGCTATTTTTATCAAATAAAATATTTTTAGTATAAAGTCTGATAAGATTCTAGTTTCTTTGTTAGCCTCTAGCTTTAGAATTTGGTTTAGGATGTACCTTTCACTCACAGTTCTTGTATTTTTTTTTTTAAGATTTTATTTATTTGACACAAAGAGATAGCAAGAGGGGGAAGGCACACGGGGGGAGTGGAAGAAGAAGAGACAGGCTTCCCCGCTGAGCAGGAGCCTGATGTGGGGCTCTATCCCAGGACCCTGGGATCATGACCTGAGCCGAAGGCAGACACTCAAAGACTGAGCCACCCAGGCACCCCAGTTCATGTATTCTTTTTAGATTTTCTATAATACAGAAATATGGAGGTTTTTTTTTTAATCTGTATCTCCAGATAATTTATAAATGGGAATTTCAAAATTCACAAATAAAGCTGGAAACCTGAGACATTAAAAAATTTTTTTCCTATGGGTTTCTTTACTTTACATTTAAATATTCAATATTTCTGATATATTGTTTTGTGCTTAAGACAAGTTAGTGATACCTTCAGAGTCTGAAAATTCTTATCCAACTTTCCACTTCAATTGCTTTCTTCAAGGCCTAATTTTATAATGGTGACTGGAAAGCTCACTTTCAGCAGCCTTCCTTGAAGCCAGAAGAATCAAATTCTGACCAAAAACCCACAGATCTATCCTAAGAAGGCACAACTTGTTTTTACAAAAATAGCAAAATCTAGCTAAGGGAAAGCCCTTTTTCCTTTTCTTGTGTGGATGACTAGAATGGTAGTAGCCATTTTGTGATCACAGGGATAATCGTTTCAAGTTCCTCAGAGAACCTGGAAGAACATAGAGCTAGCAGGAGACTCTTATGACATCCTATAACATCTATCTCAGTCTATGCTACTGACTCGTAGACTTATTAGTATGTGAGCTGGGTCAGCACATACATGTGAATTGTTTTCTGTTGCTTGAGTCCAAAACACCCTGATACAGGGTGCAACTCTTTTCCTCCATTCACATTAGCCTGTTGTCATAACGGTATAATTACTTTTCCCTTTCCTAACGAATAAAGTAAAATACCCTTAACATAGATCACTCTCTTAAATAAATTATAATCTATTTCAGGAATCTTTTTCTAAATTTTCCCTTCCATTTCCAGGCTATTACCATATCAATTTGATTTCTGTAGCTTTATAGTTTGTTTTATATGCCAGATATGCAAGTTTACACATAATCTTTTAAAAAAAAATTTCTGGGCTCCTTTTGGACATTTTTTATATATAAATTATCTTACAACAATAAAAATAACCCATTTGGTTGTAGATCAATTTGGAATTACATTAAAATAATGTCAGGTTTGGGAGCCCTGATATTTATAATTTTATGATATTAGAATTGGCTTTTACAAGGTGGATATTAGGTTTTAGAACTCAAGAATGTTCTCTTTATGTTTAACTTTTTTCTTACATTCTTGGTTCTTTGAAATAAATTTTTTGCCTATTTGATGTAAATTTTATGTCTTCCTTGTCAAATTCAACAGTTCATTTTCTAAATCAAAATTTTCCAATTTCCCTTGTAAAATGTTCATTCCATTAGTAAATATAAATTATTAAAAATGTGTTTGACGGGCCACCTGGGTGGCTCAGTGGGTTAAGCCGCTGCCTTCAGCTCAGGTCATGATCTCAGGGTCCTGGGATCAGTCCCGCATCGGGCTCTCTGCTCAGCAGGGAGCCTGCTTCCCTCTCTCTCTCTGCCTGCCTCTCCGTCTACTTGTGATTTCTGTCAAATAAATAAATAAAATCTTTAAAAAAAAAATGTGTTTGACAAATTTTATTGAATTTTCTTTTTTGTTTTTAGAGATTTTATTTATTTGAGAGAGAAAGTCTGAGCAGGGCGAGGGGCAGAGGGAGAAACGGGCTCCCGCTGAACAGGGAGCCCGATGCAGGCCTAGATCCTAACTCTGGGATCATGAACTGAGCCAAAAGCAGATGCTTAATTGACTGACCCACCTAGGCGCCCCTCTACTGAATTTTCTACATACACTCTGATATGGTCAATCCAAAGCTATTTATTTCTGATATGTGAGAGATATTTTTACCTTAGTGTTCTCACTGCACATTCCAGTATAATGTTGAATAACAATGGTGTTATAGCATGTTTATTTAGCTCTTAATTTCAATAGAAATTAACTTTAGATTTTTTAGAGTAATTTCTTTTAGTTGCTTTTAAGTACATCATTATCTAAGCTATACTTATGGCTAGGTTATGAAAGATTTTATTTTAGATATATTTTAGAATAACAAACAGGCTGAATTTTGTTAAATTATTTTCAAATCTGATAAGAATGCATAAATGTTACTCTTTTTTTTTCAATGTTGTAAGAGTAAAATGACATGCATGCAAAATTTGGGAGACATTAAAAGATCAAGTTAATACTACTTGTAATTGCATGTCAACAAATTCGAAACACTAAAAGACATAACTGGTTTTCTTGTAAAAATGTGAATTACCATAATGTTGGCCTAGAACAAATAACAAATTTTAAAAATGCCATGGTCTTACTAGAGAATATAAAAATCATTAAAGATCTCCATGTAACAAGAAAAAAAAAAAAGAGAGAGAAAGAAAAAAAGAAAACCCTAGAATCAGGGAGATCATAGGAGTTCATCTCATTTCAAAAAACATATTTTCATTATAAGAAAAAAAATGGAAAGATTTTAATCATTTTATAAAGCCAGGACACATTTAATACCAGAATCTGGTAAGATTGCCCAATAAATTAGTAATCAAATATTACTATAAAATCAGAAAAATCACAATCCTAACAAAGAGAATGTAGCAAAATGTTATCTATTAATATAGAAGAATTATTCTAGAAAGAAAAGAATTTAATCTTCAGAATACTAACATAATTCTTTATAAATACAAATTAATCATTTTTTATGGTGACTAACATAACAATAAAAAATAAACAATCGTGTGTAGATTCCTATTAATAAATACTCATGCAATCGTGTGTAGATTTACGTTAATAAATACCCATGAGTCTTACTAAGTTACATCACTGGAGACTTACCTTCTTATCAGACTGACTATCTTATAAAGATATGCCAATGGTTAGAAAATACGTGTGGTAACTTGTGGATCAGTGCAAATATTTCTTTCAGTTGAGAATGTCGCAAAAATGAATAATTAGTGAACTTGAGGCCATTTGAAGGTGCAAGATATGTTTTCAAGAACAGTTGTAACAATTCCAAAAGCGGGATATATTTTCGTTTAAAACAGCAGAGAGTTGTGCCTGGGCAGTTCAGTTGGTTGGGAGCTGGACTCTTGATTTTGGCTCAGGTCATGATATTGAGGTCTTGAGATGGAGTACCACATCTGGCTTTGTGCTGGGCATGGAGCCTGCTAAAGATTCTCTCTCTCTCTCCCCCCTTTCCCATCTTTCTCTGTCTCTGTCTCTCTCTCTCTCTCTCCTAAATAAAGCAAGGAAGGAAGGAGCGAAGGCAGCAAGTAAGCAAAGACTAGGAGCTTGAGTGCCAGGATTTGAAATCCAGTTTCTTCATTAACAAGCTTTGTGAACCTGGACAAATTTCTCAACCTGTCTCATTTTCTCCATATAAAAAATAATACAGTTCTCATCTCATTGGGTCATTTACCAGAGTTACATGATTTAATGTATTTAAAGATCTAGAACTGTGACAGGCTCCTATCCAAAAGGTATTATCTTTTTCACCACTAACACCATCACTGCTACTACCACCACTAAACCAGTGATTCTGATTTTCAATCAAGTTTGGGTACCTTGATATACAGAAAGAACAGTCAGAAACTAGCATAATGAATAATATATCCCTTAAAACATACAACTTTCTAATTTTCTAAGATTTCTCCATACTAAAGAATGGATCTAGAAAATTATATCTTGCAAATAAACAAAAAAAATTGGAAGTAATAAGAAGTGATTAAACATATAACCTATTTATTTTAATTAAATGTCTTGCTGGCATCCAAATCTATAAATCTGGTGCCACAAAAACTGGTCATTTTTGGATATCCTGCAAACATTGAACTTCTGAATCCTGCATTAGTCTCTCACATATTGTATTTACCCACAAGGCTTGGACTGCAATAGCCCAACAGATTTCACTTTCATTTGCTCTTCATGAAAAAATGTCCACATAAAGGTGTACACACCTTTGGTTTAAATTGAATAATTGAATTAGTTTCACTATGATTTGTGATTTTACAACCTTTTTAAGTGCCAAATAATACTGAATATCCTTAGGGTCACTACAATAATAAACATTAAATAAGAATAGCTGCTTGGACATGGGGAGACTGTGTTTCAGGAACTAAGAAATTTCTAGAATCTTGAAGTCAAAAGAGATTTGTATGTTTTTTAAAGATTTTATTTATTTTAGAGTGTAAGGGGGTAGAGGCAGAGGAGGAGGGTAAAGAATGTCAAGCAGACTTCATGCTGATTGTGGAGCCTGCTGCAAAGCACAGTCTCAAAACCCTGATATGACCTGAGCCAAAGGCATAGTTGAATGTTCAACCAGGACAATCAGGTGCCCCAAAAGAGATTTGTATCCTATGCAATCTAGGAATTGGTTTTAGAGAACAACCAATCTCTACATCTAGACTCTCTTCCTCTAGGATACTAAACTGACCATCACTCAACATATTCAAGACAAGTTTACCTCGGCATGCATCTTGATTTCCAAATAACCTATGCCCTAATCAGTGTTCCTCTTTGTCATTTCTTAATCTTTCCAATGATCTTGCTGATGCTAACTTGTCCTTCTTCAGTCTTATAACTTATTGCTCAGTTGTTCTTGTTTATACAGTAGCTAGTCAAAATTTATTAGTTCATCTGTTCTTTTCTAAGTAAATTTAGATCACTCCTCTTTAAAAAAATATATATATATGTATATACATATATATATATATATGTAAGTGATTGATCTGGTTTGGATTTTACCTCAGAGATTGAAAAGAAATGCTGTTATATAGGACGTTCAAAGACTAAGGAGTTTTAGGATACCAAAACTTGTATCTTAGAATACAGGAAGAGTTAAAATCTCATAGGTAGATATGCACATTGTGTTCATGGATATATTCTATCTGTTGGAACTTTTGACATTATCAAGCAGTGGAATTAGGGGAGGAAATAAATCAAATCTTGGCTCTACTACTTACTGTCTTTAGGATTATTGTAATACATTTTAGCCAGCCCAAGCTTCAGTTTCCTCATCAATGTAATGGAGGTAAAAACATTTATTTGACTATTCCTAGGATTAAGGAGAGAGGCACTTTAGTCTTCTGGCATGGTGGGCTGCACTATACACAGCGCAGGCTGAGGCTTCTTCTGTACTACTTTATCGGTGTCCACTTCTCAACTTCTTTTGCATCTTCCAAAAATGATGCTGAAATATTTTCACTGCTGATAATTATTGAGTTCTTGTTATTGCATAGTTATCCCATTTTATTTTTTTTGTCACTATAATGAAGTAAGAAATGAGAAGTATGTGCGTTCAATCTGTCATTCTAGTTAAGCTACTTAGTATCATGTTACATAAGGATTAATTTTACTTATGTTAAATTTATAAATGGTATACATATAATATAGTATCCCCATAAGTTGGGTATTATTATTCTTATTCCTAGTTATAGCTGAGATGCTAGGTGGCTAAATAATTTGATTATTTAAGTGAATTGATAAACTCAAGAATGAAGATTCAAGACTGTCTTTAATTGTGCAAAGTCCATTCTATTTCTATTCTCTCAGAGGATACATTAATAGCTTAATTGAACTGTATAGCAGTAAAATATTCCCCAAAATACTGCTGCATTTCTTTTTGTACTTATCATGAGAAATGACTATAAACATATGAAAAACTTGCACAATAATGTCTTTTTGTTTTTTTCCAGATCACCAGCAAGTTTCCTATTATAAAATCTGAGTCAATTTTCAGAGCTTATATTTTTGTCCTAAATAAAACATGTGACACATCCAATTATTTCTTCTATCGAGAAATATCTTTGTTGCTTTGTTTCATGTGACCACGTTCTCATTTTCGTCCTTGCTGATACACTTTTTTTTAAAAGATTTTATTTATTTATTTGATAGAGATCACAAGTAGGCAGAGAGGTAGGTAGAGAGAGAGGAAGAAGTGGGCTCCTCGCTGAGCAGAGAGCCTGATGTCAGGCTTGATCCCTGGGATCATGACCTGAGCCAAAGGCAGAGGCTTTTAACTCACTGAGCCACCCAGGCTCCCCCATTCTCTCAATCTTTATTAAGATTAGAGGCTCTTAGAATTCAGCTTTCAGACAACTTTTGTCTTCAGTTACAACCCCTTTAAGGGGACTCATTTAATTTCCATAAGCATTTGATCTTTTGCTGATAATTTAAAAATTTATTTCACCAGCTTGACTTCTCCCCTGAAATCCATACTTCTTTATTCTATTGGATAACATTTCAACTTATTTCCAGTGGAGACTCTGGAGACTTCTTGACATCTTAAACTTAATGTGTTTAAAATGTAACCTTATAAACTTCTGATACTGTTTACTTATACTTTTTTCATATCAATTACTGGCAACACCATCCTCCAGTAGCTCAAGCAGAAGTCTTCCTTTATTTCCCCCACATGCTACATCTCTTAATTAATAGTCTTTCTTTTTAAAAGATTTTATTTATTTATTTATTTAACAGAGAAAGATCACAAGTAGGCAGAGAAGCAGGCAGAGAGAGGGGGAAGCAGGCTCCCCGCTGAGCGGAGGCCCCGATACAGGGCTTGATCCTAGGACCCTGAAATCATGACCTGAGCTGAAGGCAGAGGCTTAACCCACTGAGCCACCCAGGCGCCCCTCTTAATTAGTAGTTAATTCTACCTTCAAAACGTATCTAGAATCATCAACTATTCGCCATCTCCATTACTCCTACTCAGATTGCAAACACTATTATCTCTGGCATTGAGTAATGCAATACACTCTCAACTTGTCTTCCTGATCCCATCCTCATCTCCATAGTTTATTCTAAAAATATCCCATTTAATGTGTGGCAGATTAGTTTGTACCAATCTTTAAAACCTCCAATGACATGCCATTTGTTTGAGTAAATGTGAAATCCTGATAATGGTATTGTATATTGACATGATTTACCACCATCCTTTCCCTGCTCTCTGTGCTCTACTTTGCTGCTTCTTGAACTTACCAGGAGCACACCAATCTTGAAACTTCACACATGGGTTCTTTTCACTTGGAATGTCTTCTCAGATGTTGGCAGGACTTACTGCTTCTGCTTCTTAGAATCTTAGTTCACCTATCACCTTCTCATGAGTCATACCAGGGCATCCTATTTATAATTGCAGCTTCTCTCACGGTATTCCCACCACCCTTATTTCCCCATACTCCTCAATATTTATCACCTCTTGTTGTACAGTATAATGACTTTTGTTTGTTACTTGCCTCTCTATCCCCTTCCCCATTTCACTCAATAGACATATGTTCAGTTTTTACAACATCGTCTGTTTTGCAGTAGATTCAATTAAAGAATGTTGAATGAATGAATGAGCATTATGGTGGGACTCCAGAATTTTTTTTTTAAAGATTCGTTTTTTTAAGATTCATTTATTTTAGAGCATGGGAGGGTGGGGTAGAGGAAGAACCGACTCTAAGTTGAACATGGAGCCTGATTCCAGGCTTGCTTGATCTTGTGACCCTGAGATCATGACCTGAGATAAAACAGAATTGGACGCTTAACCTACTGCACCACCCAGATATCCCTGGGACTCCAAATTTTTAATACAACTACTTATTGGGATGTATTACATGAAAACTTGAGACATACAGACTTAAAATATTTTCCTTTCTTTAGATAAGACTGCCCCTAAAACACAGGGATCAATACTTCTAACTTCTCATTATAACTATTCTTGGGTGCCTGGGTGGCTCCGTTGGTTAAGCCACTGCTTTCAGCTCAGGACATGATCCTAGAATCCTGGGATCAAGTCCCATATCAGGCTTCCCTTTCTCTACAGGGAGCCTGCTTTTCCCCTCCCTCTGCGTCTCCCCGTGCTTGAGTATGCGCGCTCTCTGTGTGTGTGTCAAATAAATAAATAAATAAAATCTTTAAAAACAAAAACAACTATTCTCAAAAGTTTGATATGCCTGAGTATACCAGTCCTTGTGAGTATACCAGTCCTTGTGATCTAACAATGATTATCTACTAAATTTTAAAGCAGTTTCAAAAGATATAAAGTTGAAAATGTGAAAGATAAGAAGTCCAATAATATAATATAATAGTATAACCATATTTGCTGGCTTAAATTTGTGGAAAAATACTAGACATGACCAATTTTTCCCTTTTACCTCATAAAAAAGGCTGGTGACTTGAGAACATTAAAAAAACAAAAACAAAACAAAAAAACTCCATAACACTACAAAACAAACAAAAAAAACCCTCCAAAATAGGTCAACAAGTTCCTTGTCCTTCAAGACCATTCTTTAGCTAATTCTCTAGCCTTTAAAATTGGCTGCTCAATTTGCCACTTTAAGAATCAAGAACATCTGCCTGCCTAATACCCTCCCCCAGGTCCCGCAGGTGAACCAGCTTCCTAAACAGCAAGACTTGCTCTAATGAACAGAAGTTATATTCCCCAAGATGTTCATTTGGCAGGGCTATTGGGCTGTTCTCAGCAATTCTCCAAACTTGCACTTCACACTTCTTTAGTTCTGAAGAGGAAAAAACAACTTCAATGTTTTTCAAAAGCAAAATAAAAAATGTCATAGCATTGAGTGTCTTCAAAATGAATTTCTAAGGGCTCTTGCCAGCTTATTGGAACAAATCATCCAAAAAATGAATTCCATGAATTCTATCCATGAATTCCATACATGGTTAAGTACTTTCAGTTCTCTGTAATGTTTAGGCTACCTTAAAAAGTGTCCCTATTTTGGGCTTATTGTTGATTCAGAGCTATTTCGGAGAATCTGATTTTGCTTGGATGAATTCTGAGTTTAATTCAAATAGAAACTAGGTGTCTTCCTGATTCTGCTTGATGATTTTAGGGGAATAATTTACATATGCCTTTAAAATTTCTGCTTCATTTAACTTACATTTCTTTCACAGTTCTTTGGAAAATGTTGAGGAATAGTGATGTTATTTTTTTTGTTTGTGTTTTTTAAAAACACTAGCGTATTCATCAAAATTAGTCTTAATTTCTCAGTTAAATGGATAAATTAAGCAACAACAAGTGAGGAAGAAGTAATTAGCACAATCCAGTGTGAGAAGTTCTAAAGTAGCAGTACTGGAAAGGAGAGATGCAGAAGTTATTGCTGTGAAAGGAAAAAAAAATGTTACCTACGTTTCTTATTAATGAAGTTTAATAGAGAAGAGGGACAGAACAGTTTAAGCATGTGGGAGAGAGTTAATCAAAGCAGAGACACATGAAATAGCATAAAGTATTGGGTTTATCCACTGGTGAATGAACCTACTTTTGTGACATTTTGTGAGGTTAACTCATAAGATATATGTGCATTTCCATTATTTACTCAAGTGCTCAGAATTCACTTCTTTCTTCCCTTTCTGTTAAATCATATTTTTTATTATATGAAGTTCAAATAGATGTTTTGGGTCTGTGGATAGTATGTATCAGCCATAATATTTAATAAAAACTTTAGAAATTTGCATGTGAAAAAGTAAATTACCCAGCATTTTAGGACTGAAGGATTTGTCTTTATAGTCCAAACTATTTTTTCCAAAAATATTCCTTTGGCAATTTTATTAGTACTCCAGCAACTATATTTTACAAATATTATTGGAATTAAAACTACATAATTTTAAGGATTAATTCTTTCTAAAAAAAGAATAATCTTAGTTCTTGAGATAATCTTCCATCTTGAGAGTTTAGGGTCCTTAATTTTTGGAATCACCTGAGAAATCCTTTGGGGTTTTTGATAAGTTAATAGAAAACAATCATAAGATTTGATATTGATCTTAAAAAATATGTTCTCGAAATCAAGACTGACAGTTTGGCTAGGTAAGGTTAACAGTGAATCTTAAATTGATCAAAGCTCATAATTCGGCAGTGTTTTGTATATAAATGAGCTAGATCCATCCAGCCCACTAGTCCAAATCACCATGTGTTTGTGGGTGTCTGTGTGTGCATGTCAGAGACAGAGATGGGTATGTAATGGAGTGGAGAAGGACACAGAAAAAGATGAGGCAAGCTGGGAAGTATAATAAAAACTTTCAATGTTCTCTCTTTTTTCCTTATTCATTAATGTTACATGTTGATTTATTTACCTCTTAACTTTTGAACAAACCATACTCAAATCTCAATAAGAAATAGTCTTTTACAGAAGATGCTGGATTTCTTCCTAAAGAGATCAGTCTAGCTTTAGCTTCCTCAGTATGCCACATGCTTCAATCATATATAAAAGAAAGACCAAGTCCTTTGACCTCAGGATAATAGATTTTGGATAAATGATTTTGGAAATATTGACTCAAATGGTAGTCATGAGTGTTAAAAGATAAATTGGGACATATTAAAATTTGAGTTTATTTACACATACATCAATTTAAATTGAGTATGGATAAACAAAAAGTGGTTAGGAGTGTTCCACTGATAGGAGCAAGGGGAAAAGTTTTTATAGAGAAAATGGGGAAGCAAAGCAAGGAATAGCTGACTGTGGCTTAAACATTTGCCTTATTGGGAAAGATTAGTTGGCCCTTTGTGACTGGTTATTCTTATTTCTTTATATTTTAATTATAGTTAGCATATAGTGTTATATTAGTTTCAGGTGTACCATATAGTGATTTAACAATTCTATGCATTACTTAATACTCATCAAAGTGAATATACTCTTAATCTCTTTCAATTATTTCATCTATTCCCTCCCTGCCCCCACTTACCTTCTCTCGATAACCATCAGTTTGTTCTCTGTAGTTAAGAGTCTGTTTTTTGGTTTGCCTCTTTTTTTTCTTTTCATTTTATTTCTTAAATTGCACATACATGAATGAAATAATACGGTATTTGTCTTTCTCTGCCTTATTTCATTTAGCAGTATACCCTTTAGCCCCATTTGTATTGTTGCAAATGACAAGATTTCATTCTTTTGTATGGCTGAGTAATATTCCACTGTATGTATATGTATGCATGTGTGAATATTTTCTTTATCCACATGTTCCTTATCTATTCATCTATCAGTGGACACAAGTTGCTTTCATATTTTGGCTATAACAGATAATGCTTATATTCATAGGGATGCATAGAATTAATATTTTGTATTCTTTGGTTAAATACACAGCAGTCGAGTTGTTGGATCATATGGTAGTTCTATTTTTGACTTTTTGAGGAACCTCTGTACTCTTTGGATTCCCACCAACAGTGCCCAAGGGTCCCTTTTTTCCCTACATCCTCAGCAACATTTGTTTCTTTTATTGTTTTTTTAGCTCTTCTGACAAGTGTGAGGTGATGTCTTATTGTGGTTTGATTTATACTTCCTCCTCCAGTTGCTGAGATTTCAATTGTTTTGCTAGAATCCTGCCCTCTCACAACATCCCAGGGGTTGCAAGTGGCTCAGCTTCCTTGGTCCATGTCCCAGATCCATTGTGCCCTTAGACTTATGGTTGGGGTGTCATCAGGGCCTCCCCCAATGCTAGGGTTAGAATTTCACTCCATGAGTAGATAGAAGCCATTTTGATGGCAGGGCAGAATTCTGTCCCAACAACAGAATGGAGGGAGAACACCCTCATGAAATAAGATGTTAGTAGAGAGCTGGGTTCTCCATATCTTTATCCTCAATGTTAAGTATACGGCAATTTCCTTAGGCACTCATACACATACACTTGAAAGTGATTCTATCTTCCTAGAACGAAGCATTAGTTTGATGTTTTATTTCACGCACACTTGGTTCTCAGATTTAAATGAATGGCAATTTCCTTATAGATTTGAAAGTGTTTCTATCTACATGAATCAAGATTTGAGTTGAAACATGCACTGTCCACAGACTTCTTTATCAGAGTTAAGTATATGGAACTTTCCTTATGCTTTCACATGCATTTTGAAAATGCTTCTTTCTTCAGGAATAAAGACGTAAGTTGAAAGATGATTTCTCTACAGGGTTGTTTCTTAGAGTTTTGTGTATGGCACTTTCCTGTGCTTCCCCAAAACAACTGGAATGATATTGAGCTTCTTTTGATCATTGTATGTCTTCTTAGGAAAAATGTTTGGTCATGTCTTCTAGATCGTTTTTTGGGTGTTGAGTTTTAAAAGTTCTTTATATATTTTAGATACTAACCCTTTTATTGGCTATGTCACTTATGAATATATTCTCCCATTCAGTAGGTTGTCTTTTTGATGGTTGTTTTTTTGCTATGCAGAACCTTTTTATTTTGATGTTGTCTCAATAGTTTATTTCTGCTTTTGTTTCCCTTGTCTCAGGAAACATATCTAGAAAAAAGTTGCTGTGGACAGTGTCTGAGAAATTACTGTCCATGCTTTCTTCCAGGATTTTTATGGTTTCATGTCTTACATTTAGGTCTTAAGTCCATTTTGTTTCTTTTCGTGTATAGTGTGAGAAAGTAGTCCAGTTTCATTCTTTTGCATGTTGCTGTCTGGTTTTCTCAAAACCATTTGTTGAAACTTTTTCCCATTGCATATTCTTTCCTCCTTTGTTGAGGATTAATTGACCATATAAATGTGAATTTATTTCTCAGCTTTCTGTCTGGTTCCATTGATATATGTGTATATTTTTATACTAATACCATACTATTTTGATTACTACAGCTTTGGAGTATATCTTGACATCTGGAATTTGTTCTTTTTCAAGATTGCTTTGGCTAATCAGGGTCTTGTGGTTCCATATAAGTTTGAAGATTTTGTTCTAGTTGTGTGAAAAATGCTGTTGGTAGTTTGATAGTGATTGCATTAAATATGTAGATTTCTTTGGGTAATATAGACACTTTAACAATCTCTCTTCTTCCAGTCATGAGCATAGGATGTCTTTACATTTGTGTCATCTTCAATTTCTTTCATCAATATTTAAAATAGCTTTCAGAGTACAAGCCTTTCATATCTTTGGTTGAATTTATTCCTAGGTATTATGTTTTTGATGCAATTGTAAATGGGATTGTTTTCTTAATTTCTCTTTCTGCTGATTTATTAGAATATAGAATTGCAACCTATCTATGTTAATTTAGTACTTGCCACCTTACTGAATTCATTTATCAATTCCAGTAGTTTTTTTGGTTGAGTCTTTAGGGTTTTCTATGCATAGTATCATCTCATGTGCAAATAGTGAACGTTATCAATTTGGATGCCTTTTAAAAGTTTGATTGCTGGGGCGCCTGGGTGGCTCAGTGGGTTAAGCCGCTGCCTTTGGCTCAGGTCATGATCTTAGGGTCCTGGGATCGAGTCCCATGTCGGGCTCTCTGCTCAGCAGGGAGCCTGCTTCCCTATCTCTCTCTGCCTGCCTCTCCATCTACTTGTAATTTCTCTCTGTCAAATTAATAAATAAAATCTTAAAAAAAAAAAAAAGTTTGATTACTATGCCTAGGGTTTCCAGTACTATGTTGAATAAAAGTGGTGAGAGTGGATATCCTCATCTTGTTCCTGATCTTGGTGGAAAACTCTCAGGTGTTTTTGTTTTTGTTTTTTCACTTTTGTGTATGATGTAAACAGTAGGCCTTTCATATATGGCCTTTATCATGTTGAGGTAATATTCCCTCTAAAACTCCTTTGTCAAGGTTTTTGTTTGTTTATCATGAATGGATATTGTACTTTGTCAAGTGCTTGTTTTGGATCTATTGAAATGATCCTATGCTTTTATCCTTTCTCTTGTTGATGTGATATATAACATTGGTTCGTGAATAATAAATGAACTTTCTATCCCAGGAATAAATCCCACTTGATTGTGATGTATTGCTGAATTTGGTGTGCTAATATTTTGTTGGGGATTTTTGCAGCTATGTTTATCAAAGATAACTAGCCTGTAGTTCTCCTTTTATTGTAATGTCTTGATCAGGTTTTGGTATAAGGGTGACACCATCCTCAGAGAATGAATTTGGAAGATTTTCTTCCTCCTTTTTGGAATAGTTTCAGGAGATGAAGTATTAATTTTTCTATGAATTTTTGTTGCACTTTATTTGTGAAGATTTCTGGTCCTGGACTTTTTTTTTTTTTTTTTTTTGGATTACTGATTGTATTACTGAAAATTTGGTTTGTTCAAATTTTCTGTTTCTTCCAGATTCAGTTTTGGGAAGTTTATACGAATTTATGTATTTCTTCTAAGTTGCCTGATTTGTTGGTGTATAACTTTTTTTTTTTAATTTTTTATTTTTTATAAACATATGTTTTTATCCCCAGGGGTACAGGTCTGTGAATCACCAGGTTTACACACTTCACAGCACTCACCAAAGCACATGTGTATAACTTTTTAATAATCTCATAATTCTTTGTATTTCTGTGGTGTCTGGTATATCGTCTTCCATTTCTGATTTTGAGTCCTCTGTTTTATTTTTTTGTTTTTGAGTCTGGCTTAAGGTTTACAATTTTGTTGATCTTTTCAAAGGACCAACACCTTGTTTCACTGTTTTATTTTGTTTATTTGTTTCTATTTCATTTATGTCTGCTCTAATCTTTTTATCTTACTTTCTACTAGCTTTGGATTCATATTTTATTCATTTATTTAGCTCCTTTAGGTATAGGGTTAAGTTGTTTGGTTGATATTTTTCTTCAAGTAAGCCTGTAGTGATACAAACTTCCCTCTTAGAATGACTTTGGCTGCAAACGAAAGATTTTGGATGATTGCTTTCATTTTTATTTGTCTCCATGTATTCTTTGATTTCCTCTTTGATTTCCTGGTTGACCTATTTATTGTGTAGTAGCAAGTTATTTATGTCTTTGTGTTCTTCCCAGATTTTTTTCCTGTGATTTCTAGTTTCGTACTGTTGTGGTTGAAAAGATGCATGGTATGACTTTGATATTTGGGAATTTGTTGAGACTTGTTTTGTGGCCTAATATGTGATCTATTCTGAAGAATGTCCCATATGCACTTAAAGAATGAGTATTCTGCTCTTTTAAAAATGACTGGTTATTCTTACATTTCATTTCCTTGTATTTTAGTGGACTGAATCTGT
This sequence comes from Mustela erminea, assembly GCF_009829155.1. Classification (NCBI taxonomy): domain Eukaryota; kingdom Metazoa; phylum Chordata; class Mammalia; order Carnivora; family Mustelidae; genus Mustela; species Mustela erminea. Next base: position 94,570,271 of record NC_045617.1, read on the forward strand.
CCTAAGACTCTGTCCCATGCCAACATAACCACTGAGGCATTATAGCCAACTCTGTCTAATGATACCCTTAATTGATTACTTTAACTCAGACTTAATGAAGGAAAAATAATGCAGGTAGGGGCCAACAATAACAACCCATTTTTGTATGTTCCTAAGGAATACAGAAGTTAACATCAGCTCATTAATATTGTGACCAATAGGCATCGATTAAGAAAATGAATTATGATATAATTCTCAAATGAGTGTCTTACATGAATGGAAAACTGTATAAAATGAGACATAAGCAAGTAAAAGTGGTTTTGATTAGTCACACTGAATGTTTTCTAGGATATCTTTCTTTCCTATTCCTGTTCCTTCTAAGTGCATACAACCTCTATTAATTTTACCCTTCATACTTCTCTGTGCTACTGAACTCAGTCTAGTCTCAGGGAATGGGCTAGTTTATTGGATCACTTTTGGGGAAGACTATATTAGTCACATTGACTTACTTTGAGATCTTTACCAAAAAGTCAGTTGCATAAGTATATTTGTATCTGTCAGGTCTATTAATCTATACAACTCTCCTTATTCACATCATATGTCTTATAACTTTACAGTAAGTCTTAAAATTAGATAATGTGGGTCCTTGAATTTTTTTTTTTTAAAGATTTTATTTATTTGACAGAGAGCACAGGCAGGGGAAGCAGCAGGCAGAGGGAGAGGGAGAAGAAGACTCCCTGCTGAGCAGGGAGCAAAATATGGGGTCAATCCCAGGAACCTGGGATCATGACCTGAGCCAAAAGCAATTGGTTAACTGACTGAGCCATCCAGACACCCCTCTAACTTTCTTCTAGAAAATTATTTTAGCTATTTTGGGCACATTATATTACCACATAAATCTTAAAAATCAGCTTAGCAATTTCTAAAACTCAAATTTTAATTGAGGTTGTATTAAATCTATAGATCAATTTGGATTTACCAAATTACCTATTACCATAATATTGACTCTTCCAATAGTAAAATATAGTATCTCTCTTTATTTATAATTTTTAAATGTAAGAATTTCCATTCTCTTCACAGTGCTTTATAATTTCTAATTTACAGGTATTGAATTTATTTTGCTAAACTTATCCCTAAATATTTTATTTTCTGATGTTGTTAATGGTATTATTTTACATGTTGAGTTTCAAATGTTTGGGGCTAATATGTAGAAAAATAATTGATATTTTATATATTGAACTTTGTTTGACCTTGCCAGTACTTAATGGTGCTACTTGGCTTTTGCAAATTCCTTAAGATGTTTCTAGATAGTCGTATCACCTATAAGTAAAGTTTTATTTTATTTTCCAGCCATATGTCTTTAATTATATTATTGCATTAGCTAAAACATCCAGGAAAATATTGAATAAAGAGGATGAGATAATATTTTCCTATCATGTTGAAAAAGTTCCCTTCAATTAGTAATTTGCAAAGGTTTATCATGAATGTTGATGAGTAAATTGCATCTTTTTCTGTATCTATTAAAATGATCATAAAGTTCCTTCTAAAAATTTTTGTTAACGTTGTAAGCTACATTGACTTGATTTTTTTTTTTTTTAAATGTTAAACCAACCTTGCATTCTTGGCATAAACTCTACTTGTCCATGTTGTGTCCATTTTACATATTATTGAATTAATTTTGTTAAAACCTTAGTATACATTATGGCATATGTTTACAAAGGATATTGGTTCATAGTTTCCTGTTCCTATATCTTTAAATGGTTTTGATAGTAGAGTCATACTGGCTTCATAAATTGAGATAGAACATGTTCCTACTTCGAGTTTTTGGAAGGCTGTATAAAATTGGTGTCATTTCTTCCACAAATGCTTGGTAAAATTCACCAGTGAAATTATCTAGGACTGGATTCTTGTGTATGTGGGATTATTTTTAGCTAAAAAAACCATTTTTTTAAACATCAAAATATTCATATTGTCTATTTCTTCCATAGTGAGATTTTGTAGTTTGGGAATTTTTTTTTTTTTTTTTTTTTTAAGAACTCTGTCTATTTCTTCTAAGTTATTTGATTCATTGGCATCAAGTTGCTATAGTATTTACTTGGCTTTCTACTAAGATTTATAGGAGTGGTAATTACATTCCCTCTTTCATGTTTCTCTCCTCTTTCCTGTTTTGATCCTTTGAGAGCCAATTTTTATTTATTTTTACCATTGTTTGTAGATCTATTTCATTTAGGCTTCTCTTTGTTTTCTTAGACTTATTTGAAGCTATGGTTTATTTGCTCTTTTCTGGTTTAAAATAAATGTATAGATCTTTGAGAACTTTTATTGTGCCTGATATAAATATTCAATGCTAGGAATTCCTTGAATCTGTTAATCCAATTCAGTGTACTTTTGATTTTAGGTATTACATTTCTTAATCTCTGGAAATCTAATTTGTGTCTTCTGTTTCTTCTGTGTCTATGCTTGTGTTTCCTTCTACCTTCTTGAACACATAGAGCATATTTATAAAGGTTTTGTAATTGTCTTTGTCCTGGGAATGTTCCTATTAATTTTTTTTCTATCTATAGGTCATATTTTCTTTTTTTTCCTTTCTTTTTTAAAAAATGTATTTATTTGAGAGAGAGAATGAGAGAGAGAGAGAGCATGAGAAGGGGAAGGGTCAGAGGGAGAAGCAGACTCCCTGCTGAGCAGGGAGCCTGATGGGGGTCTCAGTCCCAAGAGTCCAGGATCATGACCTGAGCCGAAGGCAGTTGCTTAACCAACTGAACCACCCAGGTGCCCTTATAGGTCATATTTTCTGACATCATTGAATGTCTGATAACTTTAGATTGGATGCTGAATTGGAAATTTGCATTTTTGGTTATTAGATGTTGTTGTTGGAATGAAGTTAGTTGGAATAAATTTTATACCTATAGAATTATTTTTAAGTTTTATTATGATTGGTTCAGAACAGATTTAATAGGGCTACTTTAGTTATGTTATCAAGGCAATACACTTCAGGGGATCTTACCTGATATCCCATATTTTAAAGTATCTTCCCATTTCATCTAATGGTGAGCTAAATTCTCCAAAGTCCATGAACTATGTTGTCTACTCCTTTCATGTTGTTCTTTCCTGTCTTTGATTCTTAGTTATATATGTTCAGATAGGAGCTTAATAAAAAACCCAAGAGAAATCCTATGTAGATCACTGGAGCTCTATGTGCATTTATGTCCTTTTTGGTATGCAATTTCTAGCCTTTTTAAATTCTCTTCTCCTTTTCCTCAACTTAATGAGACTGCAAGTTTCTGTATTTACCCTCCCTATGCTGCAACCTTGAAAATTCCTTTAGGGAATTATATTGGTGAATTTATAGGATCCATCTTATTTTCCTGCTCCCAGGAATCACATCCCAATGAATGAACTATGTGGTTTCATATATTGTCCAAGTTTTTTAGTTATTTAAAAGAGGAGAGAAAATACAGTCCCTGTTACTTCATTTGGGATAGAAGCAGTGGTATTCAAAGATGATATTTTTATCACCATCTGCCTGATCCTCTTGCCTATTGTCTCAAAAAATATTGAGAAGTGAGAAATATGGGTGCTGTCTCATTCAAAGAGCTCAATCATGTCTCCCAAATTTGGGAAAATGAATACTAGATAGTTTGAGAAAATAAAATTTCTGTCACAAAGTATATTAAAAATAAGAACATTAATCACACTATGGAATTTCAAAATTTGTGATAAGCAAAACTTACCCAGAAGATTAATATACTTTGTTGTTTTCTTTCAAGTTGAAGATATTTTATGGCTCAATATGTTTCAAGAAATTCTTTCCAAAAATAATCTGGATTGAGAAAAACATTCTAAAGAAGCTTAGATATCAATAAGTGGAAGTATAACAAATAAAAGGCACTGGAGAGTTTCTTCTTCTTTTTTTTTTTTTTTTTTTAAGATTTTATTTATTTGTCAGAGAGAGAGAGAGAGAGCACAGGCAGACAGAATGGCAGGCAGAGGCAGAGGGAGAAGCAGGCTCCCTGCCGAGCAAGGAGCCTGATGAGGGACTCGATCCCAGTACGCTGGGATCATGACCTGAGCCAAAGGCAGCTGCTTAAGCAACTGAGCCACCAAGGTTTCCCAGCACTGGAGAGTTTCTTAATGAAAGATACTGTCTCTGTCCTGGTTCATGGGTTGGACTCTCCTGGACTCATACTCACATAATATGTGAGGTTGGCTGAGGCATGCTTAGTTTAGAAGGGCTTCAGATAGCAGTTATTCTCTTCCACGTGGTTTTTCGTCTTATCTAGTTTGGGATTGTTTACATGGAGAAATTGTTCCCAAAAATAGGAAAAGAAAACTCCAATGTGCAAACTTTGTTCAGTCTTCTGCTCGTGTCAGTTTTTCTGATGTTCCATTGCCCAAAAAAGTTACATGACCAACCTCAGAGTTGGAGCAGGAAGCAAATATACTATAAAACCTTAGAAAAAGCTTTCTAAGCTTTTGTTGACCTTTTGTTTGTTGACCTATAACATGGGTCATTCTGTCATCTTTCTCTTTAAAATCTTTAGTGGCTTATCACATCCCAGATGAAGACTAACCTCAGCATGAATTTCAAGACAATCTATGTCCTTGACACTGTTTCCTAATCTCTCACCTATGGACCAGACTCGGGTTCATTATTTTATCTGATAAACTGGAAGCATCCATTTTCTTAGAAACTACTCATGTCCTTGGAGTGAATACCATCCTAACTCACCTAGCCATCTTTATCAAAACATGTGGAGTGTAATTTATGATGACTCATTTAGCGGTATTGACCAGATCTCAGCATTGGGGTTCTTTAAATAGAGGGTATATAATAAGGAAAATGTTTTCTTTTAAATTAAAAGCAAATCGTTTCTGCATATGTGTGATTGCTCTCAGATCTGTCTACGTATCATGTGGAGTTGGCCTAATGTGGACTGTGGATATTTAAAATCAAAATTAAAAAGAAAATAGAGACCCTTTTTTGCATAATATCCATTGCTACAATTATTTGAACGTTCATTGTATGACAGACATTGTGCTTAATATACCACCTGCATTAGTTCACTGATACCTATAACAATCATTGAATATAAGTATTGTATGCTTGTTTTACAAATGAAGACACTGAAGATAAGAGACAATATATAAAGCCTGATAAATACCAATTAGGGATGCTAGGAATGTACCCTAGACCTCCTTCTAGAGCTTATGCTTATAACCATTAAGTTATATTACCTTTGCTTGTCCCTTAAGCTGCATTAATTTTCTGTTGTTGTGTAACAAATTACCATAAACTGTTTCTTCTTCTAGAAGACTGGGTACAGGTTAGCTTAGTTCTCTGCTTATGGTCTTATAAGATCATAATCAGCATATTGATCAAGGTCATCTCATCTTCATTTCAGGGTCATCTTTCAAGTTTATTCAGGTTATTAATAGAAATCAGGTCCTTGAAACTAATAGACTGAAGTTAACATTTTCCTGCTGGCTATCAGCTCTTAGTAACTTGAGCCCTTAGTCAAATACTACCCATGTACTGTATTCATAGTCAAAGTATATGGCATGCTCTAGTTATCAACCAATAAAATAAATGTATAGCTAGAATAGAAGTACAATGTAAAGACCATAAATAACCTCTTATTCATTTTTATTAGGCTTTCCTCCCAAATGGTTTTGGACAAAATTTTTTTTTAAAAATATGGATAAGGATTTATGGACCTTTAATGTGAGTTGATTTGCCTTCTTTGTAGGGGAATTTGGTAACATTTACCTATGTTTACCTATCCATTCTAGAAAATTTTCTTACAGATGTACTCAGATATGTATATAAATATATATAAAATATTTTTTCTTGCATCATGACTAATAAAACTAAAAACAACCTAAATGTGGTTAAAATTGCAATGTTTAAATTTATAGCACATTTGTATAATGGCATATTATATGCTCATTGAAAATAAATGGGTCAATATGTGCTAGTATAAAACCTCTATACCTTGTAAATTGTTAGAAAAGAAAACCCATGGAATATGGCAGTGTCTACTCTATGTTTTTGAAAAGGGTATGTATGTAAAGACAAAAACATACATTTGTATATATAATAGAATTTCTTGGAAGTATAAATTATTAATATTGTTGCTTCTGTGGAGGTGATTTGAAGAGATGCTTAAATTTTACTATATATTTTTTCATTCTGTTTATATTCGTTGCCAAGTATATTTGTCACTTTTCAAATAAAAGTAATAACACAAAGCTTCAAAATAAAATATTTGTCACTTTTCAAATAAAAGTAATAACACAAGGCTTCAAAATAAAATATTTGTCCCAGAAGTATTCAACAGTGCATGTAGTGGTAAAGAAGGGGAGAGTAATTCAAAATAACTGTGCTACAAAATGGCCAATAATACTTGATATAAAGAATGTGTAATTGATTCATAGTAGGGTTTCAGAGAAGGTAGAAATCATCATCTTAGTTGGGGAATGAGAGCTGACTTTCAGAAGATGAGTTTTTTAGTGGGTCTTCATGTTGGAAGAGCAGGCCAGGGTATTTACCCTAAAGATACAAAATAAAGATACAAATGTAGGAATCTAAACAGGCATGTGTCCCTGAACGTTTATAGTAACAATGTTCACAAAAGCTGAACTATGGAAAGAGTCTAGATGTCCATCAACAGATGAAGGGATAAAGAAGCGGTGGTATTAATATACAAGGGAATACTATGCAGCCATTAAAAAACCCGGACTTTTACCATTTGCAATGATGTGGGTGGAACTAGAGAGTATTACATTAAAAGAAATAAGTCAGTTGGAGAAAGATAATTCCTGATTTGAGGAATTTGAGAAACAAGACAGAGGATCATAGGAGAAGGGAGGGAAAAATGAAACAAGATGGAACTGGAGAGGGAGACAAACCATAAAGACTCTTAATCTCAGGAAACAAACCGAGGGTTCCTGGAGGCGGGGAGGGGTGGGGTGGCTGACTGATGGACATTGAGGGTATGGGTTGTGGTGAGTGCTGTGAACTATGGAAGACTGATGTTAAGACTGATGAATCACAGACTCTTGAAACAAATAATATAGGTCAATTAAAAAAAAAAAGGCCAGGAAGTGAAAACATTGAGTGTGGATGATAGAAAGACCTAGAGACGTGAAGCATGAAGTTATGGATTAGGATGCAAAATCCCAGGCTATAGGGTTTCCCACTCTTTATAAACTTTCCTTTATAATGATGAATATGGTAATTATTTTTAAATTAAATTGGTGAAGAATATTAAAGACAAGAGGAAATTTAGACTATGAATACATATGGCATACATATATACATACATATACATATTATATATGTATTACACATGTATTATATGTATGTATACATATGTGTATATATGTATTATATGTATATATGTATATCTATTACAAACTAGCTAGCAAATAAACCTTTTGCTGAACAGGACAGATACCTAGGGTGAGGTGAGACTTTAAAATAGAAGACAGAAGCACTGAATGGAAATATGAGAAGAATCTATAATCAAATTTTTTCTTAGTTAAAACCCTGACCAGGGGAGGAGTCAAGATGGCAGAGAAGTAGCAGGCTGAGACTACTTCAGCTAGCAGGAGATCAGCTAGATAGCTTATCTAAAGATTGAAAACACCTGCAAATCCATTGACAGATCGAAGAGAAGAAGAACAGCAATTCTAGAAACAGAAAAACAACCACTTTCTGAAAGGTAGGACTAGCAGAGAAGTGAATCCAAAGCGACGGGAAGATAGACCCGGGGGGAGGGGCCGGCTCCTGGCAAGCGGCGGAGCAACGGAACACAAAATCAGGACTTTTAAAAGTCTGTTCTGCTGAGGGACATCACTCCAGAGGCTAAACTGGGGCGAAGCCCACACGGGGTCAGCAAGGGCCTCAGGTCCCACAGGGTCACAGAAGGTGTTGCAGAGCTTGTGGGTATTGGAATGGGGAAGCCAGCTACAGAGACAGAGCCAACAGTAAGCTCATAGGTCAGGGTTACCTTGAACTGGTCGCAGGCTCGGTGAGCTTGGAGCGTGGCCAGAGGTCAGGCAGACGGGAGTTACTGGATGCTGTTCTTTAAGGCACACTGAGGAGTGGGGCCCCAGGCTCTCGGCTCCTCAGGGCTGGAGATCAGGAGGCCGCCATTTGTGGTCCTGTCCTCCGGAACTCTAAGGAAAGCGCTCAGGGAACAAAAGCTCCTGAAAGCAAACCCAAGCGGATTACTCAGCCCGGCCTCTGGTAAGGGCGGTGCAATTCCACCTGGGGCAAAGACACTTGAGAATCACTACAAGAGGAGTAGAAGAGCATCCCCCAGAAGAGCAACAAGAAATCCAGCCAAGACCAAGTTCACCTACCAAGGAGTGCAGTTTCAATACCAAGGAGAGCAGCAGAATTCCAGAGGAGGAGAAAGCAAAGCACGGAACTCATGGCTTTCTCCCTGTGATTTTTTAGTCTTGCCGTTAATTTAATTTTTTTTTCTTCATTTTTTTTTTCACTTCTTCTGCTAAAATTTTTTTTAACTTTTACCATTTTCTTTTTTAACGTTTTTAAACTAGTTTATCTAATATATATATATTTTTTTATACTTTCCTTTATTCATTTTCTTTTTTTAATTCTTTTCATTTCTTTTTCTTTCTTTCTTTCTTTCTGAACCTCTTCTTATCCCCTTTCTCCCCCCTCATGATTTGGGATCTCTTCTGATTTGGTTAAAGCATATTTTCCTCGGGTTGTTGCCACCCTTTTAGTATTTTAGTTGCTCCTTCATATACTATTATCTGGACAAAATGACAAGGCTGAAAAATTCACCACAAAAAAAAAAAAAAAAAGAACAAGAGGCAGTACTGAAGGCTAGGGACCTAACCAATACAGACATTAGTAATATGTCAGATCTAGAGTTCAGAATGACAATTCTCAAGGTTCTAGCCGGGCTTGAAAAAGGCATGGAAGATATTAGAGAAACCCTCTCAGGGGATATAAAAGCCCTTTCTGGAGAAATAAAAGAACTAAAATCTAACCAAGTTGAAATCAAAAAAGCTATTAATGAGGTGCAATCAAAAATGGAGGCTCTCACTGCTAGGATAAATGAGGCAGAAGAATGAATTAGCGATATAGAAGACCAAATGACAGAGAATAAAGAAGCTGAGCAAAAGAGGGACAAACAGCTACTGGACCACGAGGGGAGAATTCGAGAGATAAGTGACACCATAAAGGGAAACAACATTAGAATAATTGGGATTCCAGAAGAAGAAGAAAGAGAGAGGGGAGCAGAAGGTATACTGGAGAGAATTATTGGGGAGAATTTCCCCAATATGGCAAAGGAAACAAGCATCAAAATTCAAGAGGTTCAGAGAACGCCCCTCAAAATCAATAAGAATAGGCCCACACCCCACCACCTAATAGTAAAATTTATAAGTCTTAGTGACAAAGAGAAAATACTGAAAGCAGCCCGGGAAAAGAAGTCTATAACATACAATGGTAAAAATATTAGATTGGCAGCAGACTAATCCACAGAGACCTGGCAGGCCAGAAAGAGCTGGCATGATATATTCAGAGCACTAAACGAGAAAAACATGCAGCCAAGAATACTATATCCAGCTAGGCTATCATTGAAAATAGAAGGAGAGATTAAAAGCTTCCAGGACAAACAAAAACTGAAAGCATTTGCAAACACCAAACCAGCTCTACAGGAAATATTGAAAGGGGTCCTCTAAGCAAAGAGAGAGCCTACAAGTGGTAGATCAGGAAGGAACAGAGACCGTATACAGTAACAGTCACCTTACAGGCAATACAATGGCACTAAATTCATATCTCTCAATAGTTACCCTGAATGTTAATGGGCTAAATGCCCCAATCAAAAGACACAGGGTATCAGAATGGATAAAAAAACAAAACCCATCTATATGTTGCCTCCAAGAAACTCATTTTAAGCCCGAAGACCCCTCCAGATTTAAAGTGAGGGGGGGTGCAAAAGAATTTACCATGCTAATGGACATGAGAAGAAAGCAGGAGTGGCAATCCTTATATCAGATCAATTAGATTTTAAGCCAAAGACTATAATAAGAGATGAGGAAGGACACTATATCATACTCAAAGGGTCTGTCCAACAAGAAGATCTAACAAGTTTAAATATCTATGCCCCCAACATGGGAGCAGCCAACTATATAAACCAATTAATAACAAAATCAAAGAAACACATCGACAATAATACAATAATAGTAGGGGACTTCAACACTCCCCTCACTGAAATGGACAGATCATCCAAGCAAAAGATCAACAAGGAAATAAAGGCCTTAAATGACACACTGGACCAGATGAACATCACAGATATATTCAGAACATTTCATCCCAAAGCAACAGAATACACATTCTTCTCAAGTGCACATGGAACATTCTCCAGAATAGATCACATCCTAGGTCCTAAACCAGGACTCAACCAGTATCAAAAGATTGGGATCATTCCCTGCATATTTTCAGACCACAATGCTCTGAAGCTAGAACTCAACTACAAGAGGAAGTTTGGAAAGAACCCAAATACATGGAGACTAAACAGCATCTTTCTAAAGAATGAATGGGTCAACCGGGAAATTAAAGAAGAATTGAAAAAAAATCATGGAAACAAATGATAATGAAAATACAACGGTTCAAAATCTATGGACACAACAAAGGCAGTCCTGAGAGGAAAATATATAGCAGTACAAGCCTTTCTCAAGAAACAAGAAAGGTCTCAGGTACACAACGTAACCCTACACCTAAAGGAGCTGGAGAAAGAACAAGAAAGAAACCCTAAGCCCAGCAGGAGAAGAGAAATCATAAAGATCAGAGCAGAAATCAATGAAATAGAAACCAAAAAAACAATAGAACAAATCAACGAAACTAGGAGCTGGTTCTTTGAAAGAATTAATAAAATTGATAAACCCCTGGCCAGACTTATCAAAAAGAAAAGAGAAAGAACCCAAATTAATAAAATCATGAATGAAAGAGGAGAGATCACAACTAACACCAAAGAAATACAAACTATTATAAGAACATACTATGAGCAACTCTACGCCAACAAATTTGACAATCTGGAAGAAATGGATGCATTCCTAGAAACATATAAACTACCACAACTGAACCAGGAAGAAATAGAAAGCCTGAACAGACCCATAACCAGTAAGGAGATTGAAACAGTCATTAAAAATCTCCAAACAAACAAAAGCCCAGGGCCAGATGGCTTCCCGGGGGAATTCTACCAAACATTTAAAGAAGAACTAATTCCTATTCTCCTGAAACTGTTCCAAAAAATAGAAATGGAAGGAAAACTTCCAAACTCATTTTATGAGGCCAGCATCACCTTGATCCCAAAACCAGACAAGGATCCCATCAAAAAAGAGAGCTATAGACCAATATCCTTGATGAACACAGATGCGAAAATTCTCACCAAAATACTAGCCAATAGGATTCAACAGTACATTAAAAGGATTATTCACCACGACCAAGTGGGATTTATTCCAGGGCTGCAAGGTTGGTTCAACATCTGCAAATCAGTCAATGTGATACAACACATCAATAAAAGAAAGAACAAGAACCATATGATACTCTCAATAGATGCTGAAAAAGCATTTGACAAAGTACAGCATCCCTTCCTGATCAAAACTCTTCAAAGTGTAGGGATAGAGGGCACATACCTCAATATCATCAAAGCCATCTATGAAAAACCCACCGCAAATATCATTCTCAATGGAGAAAAACTGACAGCTTTTCCGCTAAGGTCAGGAACACGGCATGATATCCATTATCACCACTGCTATTCAACATAGTACTAGAAGTCCTAGCCTCAGCAATCAGACAACAAAAGGAAATTAAAGGCATCCAAATCGGCAAAGAAGAAGTCAAATTATCACTCTTCACAGATGATATGATACTATATGTGGAAAACTCAAAAGGCTCCACTCCAAAACTGCTAGAACTTGTACAGGAATTCAGTAAAGTGTCAGGATATAAAATGAATGCACAGAAATCAGTTGCATTTCTCTACGCCAACAACAAGACAGAAGAAAGAGAAATTAAGGAGTCAATCCCATTTACAATTGCACCCCAAACCATAAGATACCTAGGAATAAACCTAACCAAAGAGGCACAGAATCTATACTCATAAAACTATAAAGTACTCATGAAAGAAATTGAGGAAGACACAAAGAAATGGAAAAATGTTCCATGCTCCCGGATTGAAGAATAAATATTATGAAAATGTCTATGCTACCTAAAGCAATCTAAAGACTTAATGCAATTCCAATCAAAGTACCATCCATCTTTTTCAAAGTAATGGAACAAATAATTTTAAAATTTATATGGAACCAGAAAAGACCTCGAATAGCCAAAGGGATATTGAAAAAGAAAGCCAAAGTTGGTGGCATCACAATTCTGGACTTCAAGCTCTATTACAAAGCTGTCATCATCAAGACAGCATGGTACTGGCACAAAAACAGACACATAGATCAATGGAACAGAATAGAGAGCCCAGAAATAGACCCTCAACTCTATGGCCAACTTATCTTCGACAAAGCAGGAAAGAATGTCCAATGGAAAAAAGACAGCCTCTTCAATAAATGATGTTGGGAAAATTGGACAGCCACATGCAGAAAAATGAAAATGGACCATTTCCTTACACCACACATGAAAATAGACTCAAAATGGATGAAGGACCTCAATGTGTGAAAGGAATCCATCAAAATCCTTGAGGAGAACACAGGCAGCAAACTCTTCAACCTCAGCCGCAGCAACATCTTCCTAGAAACATTGCCAAAGGCAAGGGAAGCAAGGGCAAAAATGAACTATTGGGATTTTATCAAGATCAAAAGCTTTTGCACAGCAAAGGAAACAATTAACAAAACCAAAAGACAACTGACAGAATGGGAGAAGATATTTGCAAACGACATATCAGATAAAGGACTAGTGTCCAAAATCTATAAAGAACTTAGCAAACTCAACACCCAAAGAATAAATAATCCAATCAAGAAATGGGAAGAGGACATAAACAGACATCTCTGCAAATAAGACAGCCAGATGATCAACAGTCACATGAAAAAGTGCTCCATATCACTCGGCATCAGGGAAATACAAATCAAAACCACAATGAGATATCACCTCGCACCAGTCAGAATGGCTAAAATCAACAAGTCAGGAAATGACAGAGGCTGGCGAGGATGCGGAGAAAGGGGAACCCTCCTACACTGTTGGTGAGAATGCAAGCTGGTGCAACCACTCTGGAAAACAGCATGGAGGTTCCTCAAAATGTTGAAAATAGAACTGCCCTATGACCCAGCAATTGCACTACTGGGTATTTACCCTAAAGATACAAACGTAGTGATCCGAAGGGGCACATGCACCTGAATGTTTATTGCAGCAATGTCCACAATAGCCAGACTATGGAAAGATCCTAGATGTCCATCAACAGATGAATGGATCAAGAAGATGTGATATCTATACACAATGGAATACTATGCAGCCATCAAAAGAAATGAAATCTTGCCATTTGCGACAACGTGGATGGAACTAGAGCGTATCATGCTTAGCAAAATAAGTCAAGCGGAGAAAGACAACTATCACATGATCTCCCTGATATGAGGAATTGTTGATGCAACATGGGGTCTTAAGTGGGTAGGAGAAGAATAAATGAAATAAGATGGGATTGGGAGGGAGACAAACCATAAGTGACTCTTAATCTCACAAAACAAACTGAGGGTTGCTGGGGGGAGGGGGGGTTGGTAGAAGGGGGGTGGGGTTATGGACATAGGGGAGGGTATATGCTTTGGTGAGTGCTGTGAAGTGTGTAAACCTGGCGATTCACAGACCTAAATATATGTGTTTATAAAAAAATAAAAATTTAAAATTTAAAAACAAACAAACAAAAAAACCCTGACCTTGATTTCAGAGTTAGTCCATCTCAACCATTTGGTTGGTGGTCCCTAGAATGAGAGGAAAAATCTGGATCTCCACATGGAACCTATGCAGGGACTGCTGCTCTTCTGTTCAATAGTCAGAGAAAAGTGGCAATCAGTGGAAGTGTCTCAAGGCTACCAATGCAGTCATTTTCTACTCAACTGCTGACTCCGAGACTGTTATCTTTGTTCAAGTTGTGCTTTTGGGAGTGCTACAACAAACACAGCAGCTCCTGGAATTCATTGCAATCCAAGTAAGCACACAGATGCTGAACACATTCCTATATAACACAGGGAAAATGGAAGAGCAAGTCTACAACTTACTCTAAAAGCTCCAAATGAGATCAGGTCTGGCAGTAAACCTGAGAAAAAATTTTACTCCTACAGAGGTTTGGTTTTGTTGACTATTAACTGGGAAATTGTAGGGGATAGTATGATTCTATACTGCTTATTCAGCAAAAGAGACCTTTCTTGAAAATGACATCTTCAAGCATAACACAGTCAATAACATATTATTTCTAGAGGCTATGCTTGTATTTATTAAAAAAAATCCATGTATAAGTGAACATACAAAGTTCAAACCTGTGTTGTTAGACTATATATTTCAAAGTTCCAACAGTTCTAAGTATGGTAAATCTTGACTAAATTTCCATCTATTTTCAAAATTCTGTTTAGTCTGTGAACACCCTCTCCTACTGAGACAGGCACGTAAACTAAGATTGAATTTCCTGCCTTTTAAGAGAAGAGGCTTAATGCAATGAATGAAAACTTCACAGCTCCCATAAAACTCCTTAAAACCCCATTGATTCAAGTTCAAGACCTAATATCATAATTCTTGTAGGATAAAGATGGCTATAAATGCTTTACTACTTCTTACATTAAGAAATAGTATAATACTCCTTTCTTTGGATCTGGCCTGACTTAGTGACATGTTTGACTATTACTATGACAGAAGTAACATTCTAGTACTGCCAGGGTCAGGTTGTAAGAGTTTCAAGGTTCCACCCAGGCCTCTAGGATTACTCTCTAAAACTGTGAAAGTACCAAGTTCAAGAAGCCAAAAAGAGGGTTTTCACTGGCAGTCATCATTTAGTGCAGTCTTGTAGCAATCTTCATCAAGATGCCAGACATTAGTATGAAACCATCTTGGACTCAAGCCAAGATGTTAACCAGTTGGATAGCACAAAGTGACTTAAACTGGTACAGAAGAATCACCAGAGCTCCATGCTATCCAAATTCTTAACCCACAAAATCTTGAGATACAGTACAATTGTTGTTTGAAGTCACTGAGTTTTGGAATCATTTGTTACATAGCAATACATAATTTATATTATACTTAAAATGTATGTGCTTACAGCTAGGAATTCAGCTATAGTATTCTGCCCATGCATAAAAGTGATACTATGGATCAGGTTTCTGAGGAGAAATGATAAAGTGACACAGTTAACTGCACGTGTTCTCTGATTTCTTGATGCCCATAACTTTCAGGTACCAGTATGTTCATAATGTTTATCCTATTGAAGCCTCTAATATCAGGTAATTACCTAACACAAGGTATTTGAGCCTTTTTTTTTCTATCAAAACCATTCTCCTTTTGAATTTAGCTTTGATTTAGGGATAGAAGTCATTGCACCCCAATAAAGAAACTTTAAGAATTGGCTGAAAAAGAATTCAAGGGAAAGATCTACTCAATAATTATGAAAGTGCTTTGGTGTATACATCCTATTCCATGACACATTTCCAATTCAGTTGTAATTCTGAGAGGGTTAAATTAATCTGTGCTGCTGATGTCTCCTGCTTCAAACTGCACCATCCATCTTTTCTCATTTTGCCTCGGGGGCTTTTCTGATACCATGGAGTGTTGCTGCCCCTACATACTAGAAAATTACGGGGTGTGGGGTTGTTAACACTTCCAAACATGATTCTTGAGCAGTTGAGGATCAGAAATGAGATAAATCTTATTGCCTCCTCTCCATCAGGTTAACAATTCTTGGTGACATTCTATACAATTTTAAGAGGTCCTGGAAGAGTTCAGGACTCCTTACAACAGTGTTAATGCACTCCTTCTCTTTCTTTCTCTTTTCCTTCTTTCCTTCCTTCCATCCTTCCTTCCTTCATTCCTCTGTCTCTGTCTGTCTCTGTCTCTCATATTTGTGCTCTTATTCTCTCTCTCACTCTTTCATGAACACTTACTGGAATCACATAGCAAATAACCTTCCTGCACCCAAAACTTTATTTCTGTGATGCTTTGGGGGGAAATTCGAACTAAATGCCCTGACATGACCTTGCTTAGATCTTCTACTCCATTATGTCTGGTTTTTCTACTGATAGCAGTATTCATAGGGCTTATAGGAGAAATACTTTCAAATCAAAATGAGATTTTTCATGTAGTTATTAATAACTCTAGATCCAAATTAGAAGACCCCTGCATTTTGAGTTTCTGGCTGAGGTTGACAGTAATATATAAAGTTGGATTTCAGTTGACTAAATCTAAGATGTCAATCTCATTAGCATCTTATTATAAATAATTTAAATATCTGATATACCTGATATATACTGATATACCTCATACTATGTGGTTCTAGAGATAGTATGTTGACTATGGCTACCACTAAATTTGATACCAATGAGCTGGAAATGCCATTCTAATATAAGAATGTACTTTGGGGGGGCGCCTGGGTGGCTCAGTGGTTAAGCCGCTGCCTTCGGCTCAGGTCATGATCTCAGGGTCCTGGGATCGAGCAGGGAGCCTGCTTCCTCCTCTCTCTCTCTGCCTGCCTCTCTGCCTACTTGTGATTTCTCTCTGACAAATAAATAAATAAAATCTTTAAAAAAAAAAAAAAAGAATGTACTTTGGGAATGTAATGCTCAATCAACTTAAACTTATTTTTTAAAATAACAAATGAAGTATTACATAATTATATCAACATGCACACTAAAAACTGGGCTCCAGTTAATTTACTTTCAAAGATTTCACTTGAGCCACAAGATTAATAAGGTTAGAGCCTAAGACCAAATTAAAGCCACTTCCTCCCTCATGGTTAATATACTAACTTAATGGCAAGAGAAAGCAGAACAATTCTTCTGACCAAGAAAAATAAGCCCATCCAAACTAGGAGTTTTATAACACGCATCAACTTAATTAAAAATTGTAAAAATATGGCAAACACATCTCTTTATGACGAAGAATAGACATTTGTCATCTTCTTAGTAAAGCACATGGATAGCCTGCAACTGACCCATTAACAGAAAATTCCTTATTCTCACTCCTAAGTATAAGTATTTTCAAACATGAAGGAAAACTTAAATATATCTGAGCTTTCTATAAAAGTGAAAATTCTGCTCTGAATTAGGGTCAGAGGTAGCTCTGAATAATCTCAAATGTAACTTGTCTGGAACAACAGATTCACTTAATTTAATAAATAGCTTCATCTGAGTGTCTCAAAGATGAACTGTGGAAACTCTAAACTCATATTAAACAGCTGAACTTCAAGGGGAAATAAGGAACTCAGGCCACAGTTCCAGAAGTTGAAATGTTTTTATGAACTGTTGACCTTATTGCGCTATTAAAAACAAACAAACAAAAAAAAACCCACACATACACTAAACAAAAAACCTTCTCTCACATGAGCAAAATATCTTGTGATTTTTCTCTGAGAAACAACTGTAGAAAATGGACAAAAAGAAAGTTTTTGCCTGTGTGAGTATTTGTGGTGGATGGAAGGGACAGGGAGTAGGTTGAGAGTAAGTAGTTACAAACAGTACTACAAGGTCATAAGAATTTTATAGTCATTATCCAGATTTTAAAACCACACGATACAGGAGCATCTGGGTGGTCTAGTTAGTTGAGTGGTTGACTTTGGCTCAGGTCATGATCCCAGGGTCCTGGGCTCAAGCCCCCACATCAGGCTCCCTGCTCAGTGTGAAGTCTACTTCTCCCTCTACCCCTTCTCCTACTTAGGCTTGCTCACTCGCTTTCAAATCTTCAAACACACACACACACACACACACACACACACACACACACACACACACACACATAATGTAGTGATACGGTTATTACTCTCAGTTTTAAGGTGAGGTTTTGAAACAGAAGTCAGAGTTGGTACATTATTGAAGCAAGACTGAAACTTGAATGTCTTCTAGATTCTAAATTCTTATTATATGGCACATTACCTCTACTGAATTAAGGCAAATCAGTTTCCACATGACAGATATTTTCAGCTGCATGGCACCATTTCCATAAGGCAAATATTTTTAGCTGAGCTGCAGTTCTTTATAAGTTAATAGGCACTATCTATATTCTGAAGAAGTGCATGGAAAATTAAACTGAGAAGAGTGCAAGAAGTCCTCTTTTTATTCCTACATTATAACATTCACATCTGTCTGATGAGGAAATTTTGCAAGAAGAAAGTGAACAAACAAGAAATAAGTGACAAGATTTGAAAGAATAGGGACAAGAGATAGTGTCTGGTCTTATCTTTTTTTTTAAATTTTTATTTTTTATAAACATATATTTTTATCCCCAGGGGTACAGGTCTGTGAATCACCAGGTATACACACTTCACAGCACTCACCAAAGCACATACCCTCCCCAGTGTCCATAATCCGACCCCCTTCTCCCAAACCCCTCCCCCCAGCAACCCTCAGTTTGTTTTGTGAGATTAAGAGTCACTTATGGTTTGTCTCCCTCCCAATCCCATCTTGTTTCATTGATTCTTCTCCTACCCACTTAAGCCCCCATGCTGCATCACCACTGCCTCATATCAGGGAGATCATATGATAGTTATCTTTCTCTGCTTGACTTATTTCGCTAAGCATGATATGCTCTAGTTCCATCCATGTTGTCACAAATGGCAAGATTTCATTTCTTTTGATGGCTGCATAGTATTCCATTGTGTATAGATACCACATCTTCTTGATCCATTCATCTGCTGATGGACATCTAGGTTCTTTCCATAGTTTGGCTATTGTGGACATTGCTGCTATAAACATTCGGGTGCACGTGCCCCTTTGGATCACTACGTTTGTATCTTTAGGGTAAATACCCAGTAGTGCAATTGCTGGGTCATAGGGCAGTTCTATTTTCAACATTTTGAGGAACCTCCATGCTGTTTTCCAGAGTGGTTGCACCAGCTTGCATTCTCACCAACAGTGTAGGAGGGTTCCCCTTTCTCCGCATCCTCGCCAACATCTGTCATTTCCTGACTTGTTAATTTTAGCCATTCTGTCTGGTGTGAGGTGATATCTCATTGTGGTTTTGATTTGTATTTCCCTGATGCCCAGTGATATGGAGAACTTTTTCATGTGTCTGTTGGCCATCTGGCTGTCTTCTTTGCAGAAATGTCTGTTCATGTCTTCTGCCCATTTCTTGATTGGATTATTTGTTCTTTGGGTGTTGAGTTTGCCAAGTTCTTTGTAGATTTTGGACACTAGCCCTTTATCTGATATGTCGTTTGCAAATATCTTCTCCCATTCTGTCCGTTTTCTTTTGGTTTTGTTAACTGTTTCCTTTGCTGTGCAAAAGCTTTTGAACTTGATAAAATCCCAGTAGTTCATTTTTGCCCTTGCTTCCCTTGCCTTTGGTGATGTTCCTAGGAAGATGTTGCTGCGGCTGAGGTTGAAGAGTTTGCTGCCTGTGTTCTCCTCAAGGATTTTGATGGATTCCTTTCTCACATTGAGGTCCTTCATCCATTTTGAGTCTATTTTCATGGGTGGTGTAAGGAAATGGTCCAATTTCATTTTTCTGCATGTGGCTGTCCAGTTTTCCCCAGTTTAGGCAGTTTTAAGAATGCATTATCTCAGTAATTCCCCTCAAACTATAGACTTTAATTTCTTCTTCATATTATGGTTAGATCATTCTAGAAGTCTGAGATTTCTATGTTTTAAAGAGATTCTAACCTACACACATCAGGGAATTAACTTTTTAGAATAGTCAGGAATATTTTCGGACATTATTTTGGCAGGAAGTGCTACACAGACTGGATTGGAGAAAGAATATAATTAGAGCACCAGATTGGAGACCACTGCTTTAGGCCAAGCTTTCACAGTCTGCCAATGGGGTAGTCAGAGGTCAAAAAAGGCTATGTGAGGGGCATTACAGAGGACAAATTTGCAAGTTTCAGTGGAAGGTAGTGGGGGAGCAGTAAGAATCTCATAACTGTGTCACTCGGATCTGGATGATTTCCTGCTCCAGCTTCACGCCATCCCAGACCAGGCAACAAGGTCCTTTGAGGTCTATAATGAAAGATCTGCATTCTGATGACAATGAGGAGGAATCAGATGAGGCAGAAGATAAGGACAATGACTCTGAAATGGAGAGACCTGTAAATATAGGAGGCAACCGAAGCCGCAGAGTTAGCTTAATTGACGGCAGCAACAGTGAAAGCAGCTCAGCTTCTTCGCCCCTCCATCATGAACCCCCGCCACCTTTATTAAAAACCAACAACAACCAGATTCTTGAAGTAAAAAGTCCAATAAAGCAAAGCAAATCAGATAAGCAAATAAAGAATGGTGAACGTGACAAGGCCTACCTAGACAAACGGGTCGAGCTTCACAGAAGGTTAATGACACTGAGGGAGAGACACATTCTGCAGCAGATCGTGAACCTTATAGAAGAAACTGGACACTTTCATATCACAAAAACGACATTTGATTTTGACCTTTGCTCGTTGGACAAAACCACAGTCTGTAAACTACATAGCTACCTGGAAACATCTGGAACTTCCTGAGGTTACAACAACTGGATGCATCAAAAACTATTGTTGGTTTTTTTGTTTGTTTGGTTGTGATTTTTTGTTTGTTTATATGAAAACACTCAGAATGATGCAACCAAATGGGAAAAAAAAATCAGTTACTGATCGAGGTAAGGTTACTTGTATTTTGTAAACTTTGGTAAAAGGGGATAGCAACATGTGTGTGTTAGGTTGGCATGCCCATGTTGAAGAAATGAGCAGTGCTTATAAAGTAGTAACTTTATATAAAAAAATTATGATCAAAATTTGCTCAGCTTCTAGGTAACTGTCCAGAGCAGATGCCTCTATGTGGTGATTAGTAATCTAAGGCAGTTTGATCCATAACTCCATTTCTACCACAAGGCTTCCTGGGAATCACAGCAGAGGAAGGAGGCAGGTTTTCTGGGGGCTTTTTACTGTCTCATCTTGTTAGGCATTTCCTCTTACTGTGCATTAGTCAGAAACCTGAGCCTGCTTCTCTGAGAACTTAAGTTGTATGGTCTTTATGCCCCAAAAGGAAAGGGGTACACATACTGGTGATTCACTAGTGATCTCTATAGAAAATATCCAATTTTTTTTTAAAGATTTTATTTATTTATTTGTCAGAGAGAGAGCAAGTGAGAGTGAGCACAGGCAGACAGAGTGGAAGGCAGAGTCAAAGGGAGAAGCAGGCTCCCCGCAGAGCAAGGAGCCCGATGTGGGACTCGATCCCAGGACGCTGGGATCATGACCTGAGCCGAAGGCAGCCACTCAACCAACTGAGCCACCCAGGCGTCCCAGAAAATATCCAATTTATCTTAGCCTAGTAACATTTGTAGCACATCTTAGGTGTCTTTGTCAAGTGATTCCTTTTAGCTTTTGATAGAATTTGGTGTGGTAAGAGTGGAGAATGAAGGAAGAGTTAAAAAATACTTACACTATCTTTAAAATACTCCCAATATCTTTAAAAGTGTATCTTTTTCCTTTTCAATCTGTCACTCTTTCTCTTTCTCTTTCTGTACCTTTGATGTACATATGCCCATGTGCATACACACATTCCACAGCTGAATTGGGGAGCACAGTTTATCCTAAGTAAATTAATTTTCAGCTAAATGTCATAGATCTAGTTATTAAGATTTGTGGAAGCAATAAATCCAACTGGACTTCTAAGGCTGTCCCTCAGTTATGCCTTTGATTCTTTTTTTCTTGTATTCAAAAAATCTGAATTTAGATCTAGGTCCACTAAACTTCATTTCTTTTATTCTAGATCTATGATTTCCAATTAGGGAGTGGTTGGCATCTTGGGCAGGAGAGTTCCTTGTTGAGCAGGGATGTCTCATGCATTTTAGCATATTTTATCTACAGTCACTGCCTGTAAATTCAAGGACTGCAATCACTGTGACAAATTTTCTCTACGTATTTCCAAATGTCCCTGGTTTTAGAGTACTCTCCTGTTTGATTAGATTCTTCATACCTTTGATACTCTAGTGATAGCATGGATAGTCAAGGTATAGGGGAAAAAATGAGTACAGAAGATTTGTTAGATGCTATGGTCTTCATACTCAGAACACTTTTAAGTTTTAACTAAGATGAGAGACTTCCCTTATAATCAAGACTCTGCAATGGTTGGAATATATTCCATCTTTTAGAAATACAGACATTTTATGCCTGACATAATTAATTAATTCAACAAATACTTATTAGCACTATGTTAGTTGCTGAGTAAGATTAAAAACTTTGTCATCCATAATAATTTGAAAGCTTCCTTTGAACACAGAGACCATCTGAACAAAGTGGTGAGCTCTGACAGTTAGAATATTGTGTAAACTACTGAATTTGTGTGAGTTACTTGAAAGAGATGTTTGTTATGTTTTGTTCCCATTCCATGAAATTACAAGTATTTTGATTCCGTGCTCCTCAAACAAACTTCTGATTTTTAGGCTTCCCCTGTAGACTGCTTAGAGGGTGGAATGAAAAAAAATCGGTGAGTGTTTAAAGTTCTTAATTATTACCTTCTATTTCAGCAACTTTATAAAGCTGTATTCCTTTTTTATACATTGGTTTCCTTAAAATTTAGTTAGTGTGAGTCAACACATTTTAGTTCTATTAATTCTGGGATCCTGAATGAATTAATTCCCAGGGTCTATGATACTGAGAACTGGACATCAGACTGTGATGAATCCAGAAGAGATGCTACCTTGTGAACTGGGCTTTTTGGGAAGCCATGGTCGCCTGCACTATTTTTTCCTTTTATTTCTCCATTAGTTCAGATTTACCAGAGGGCTGTGGATTAATGTATCCAACAGCTCACTACACACAAGCTGATAGGACATCCACTTATGCGAGAAACACCAGTCAAAAATTGACTCCTCTTTTTCCTCCAAACTTGTTTCTATCATTTCCCTGTATTAGTTATGACTCCATATTCTATCCACCTATCTTAAGGCAGACAGTTGGGAATCAGCCTAGTTTCCTCATTCTAAGTACCCAATATCTACTCAATCAATTCACTAAAGATGTGTTACTGAATTTATTCATAAATATATTTTGAATATACCTCTTTACATCTTTGCTGCCAGTGTTATAATTCAGGCTGTCACTATTGTGATGGTCACTGACTTGATTCTCTCTACTTTACCCTCCTCACAGCAAGTAACATAATTTTTTAAAAATTAAAATAAGATCACATTATTTTCCATCTTATATCTCAGTGATCCTCTTAGTATCAACAAAAAACAAATATTTTAGCTAGTACTTGAGTACTTGAAGCCCTTCAAAATCTGACCATTGTCTTCCATTATCCCCTCAGTTTCTACCACCTCATTCACACCCCTATCCCCCTGCAACATAACTGATTTTCCACCTGCCAGGGTGCCATACCCATATCCTGTGTTGATGGGTCTCATCTTGTCAATGGCCTTCATCTCTACTGTGCTTTCTAGTCCATGGAAATTCTGGATCCTTTTTATTTTCCTAACATTCCTAACCACAGGGTATCTTGGAGACCACCAACATACTTTTAAACATCTCATGGCGATGATTGTGGGAATTCTCACCTCTGTCTTCCCCATGTTGGAGTATATGGTACAGATGGTCCCCAACTTACCATGATTTGACTTTAAGGTGATGTGAAAGTGATATACATTCAATAGAAACTGTACTTCAATCTTGAATTCTAATCTTTCCTGGGCTAGAAATACATGGTATATTATTTTCTCAGGATGCTGGGCAGTAGCCGTGAGCCATAGCTCCCAGTCAGCCATCAGATCATGAGGGTAAACAAATGATAGACTTAAAACCATTTTGTACCCATGCAACCATTTTGTTTTTTTCACTTTCAGGATAGTATTAGATAAATGACATAGGACATTCAACATTTAATTATAAAATAGGTTTTGTTTTAGTGATTTTGTTCAGCTGTAGGCTGATGTTAGTGTTCAGAGCATGATTAAAGTAGGCTAAGCTAAAATATAATATCCAGTAGATTATGTGTAGTAAATGCATTTTTGACTTATGATATTTTCAACTTATGGTGGGTTTGTTGGGACATAACCCCATCATAAATCAAGGAAGATCTATGCTCTGTGAGGCTGCCCTTGGGCAGTTATTGACATCTTCTGCATTGAGAGATCAAGAGGTCAAATTGAATGTCTCATTCAAAATAGCCTAGAGATTTCATATTAGATTATGAACTCTGCAAAAGCTAAAAATAAAATGCATTAAGAGATAAAATGAACTAATTTCCAGCATATTTGTCTTGACTAGATAAAAGAAAAACACAACTTTTATATTTTAAGAAACTCTAAAAATGTCAGTTTCTTTAAGAATTGCCTGATTCTTGCATAGCATCTTTCAGTAAAAAGCACCCTATACAGATATAATATAGTATAAACAGTACAATATATATGCCTTCTTAAATAGTACAAATATAATTTTTACAAAATCTCTTACAATCTACAGTGTCTAAAATCCTCGATTTTTCTCCCTCATAATGGTAGATGAACATTATCTGGAAATAAACCTTTTTTTTTTTTTTTAAAGATTTTATTTATTTATTTGTTAGAGAACACGAGCACAGG
The DNA here is from genome assembly GCF_009829155.1 of Mustela erminea. Classification (NCBI taxonomy): domain Eukaryota; kingdom Metazoa; phylum Chordata; class Mammalia; order Carnivora; family Mustelidae; genus Mustela; species Mustela erminea. Next base: position 94,594,977 of record NC_045617.1, read on the forward strand.
CAGACAGAGTGGTAGGCAGAGGCAGAGGGAGAAGCAGGCTCCCCGCCGAGCAAGGAGCCCAATGTGGGACTCGATCCTAGGACACTGGGATCATGACCTGAGCCAAAGGCAGCTGCTTAACCAACTGAGCCACCCAGGCATCCCTGGAAATAAACCTTTTAAAAGAAAACTAGATCGTCTTACAATAAAAATGGTATAAATCCTCTTAACTGTAGAGAAGTTGCTAGTGGTTTTGTATACTTAATATAGGTATGCAGACCCATTTTTAGTGTATTTCTTAGTGCAAGAAACATAGGTTTTGGTTTTGGGTTCAAATTCAGACTCAACTACTCACCAATTTAATGACATTGTGATTTGAATGCTATTAGCCTTCTTAACTGTACTTCTTTTTATCTGTTGAATTATTTTACTTGCATGGAAACTCCCTGGCTGAAGCTTTTTGTAATGTTCACTTATTTTTCTAGACTAGTGTCTGACTTAGAGTGGGTGCTCGTTAAATATTTGCTGAATAAATGTAGGAATTACAAGCTAAATTTCCATTATTTTTATTTTAATTTAAAAAAGAATATTTGGAGAGAGCACATGAGCAAGTGTGAGCAGAGGGAGGGACAGCAGGAGAGAGAGAATTGCAAACAGACTCCAAGTTGAGTTGAGCCTGACGTGGGGCTCAATCTCATAACCCCAAGATCATGACCCAAGTTGAAACCAAGAGTCAGACGCTTAAACAACTGAGCCACCCAAGGGCCCCTAAAGATCAGTTTTAAAAGAATGTATGTAGTAGGCCCTCAGACTGTGTATTGTGCAGTGTTGTCTCCCTGGAAGTTTCTTTTGGGTTTTCTATTCCTGGAGAACACTTCCATTTTTACAAAGGAATTAGACTTCCTGGATGATTGTCCTTATCTCACAGTGAATTCTTTTATGGCTCTTCTCTTAGAAAAGGAAGCAACTAAAGTCTTGAAAATTATGGCCACAGTTTAGTGGTGGAGTTGAATGAAAATGCCTTCGTAGTGTGAATATTTCTGAAGGCTTTAGGGTTTATTCCTGAGTAATATGCTTTTTGTGTTTTTTGTGTGCACTGACTGATTAGTCTTGGTGGTTCTAGCGTTTGGTCATCTCTAGCTAATGGTTCAACCTTCTATCCTGATTAATTTGTGCCATGCACTGTAGCCACAGTCTGGTCTCTCCTGGGATTTTGAGCAATTATTCTTGGATATTGTCTAGAGTTCCACAGAATGAACTCCATAGAAATATTTTTCACATACACATTACTAACAATGACTGAGAACCAAGACTAATGTCACTCACTAGGAGAAACTTCTGTCCTATTATGAGGGAGTATTTTCACAGATGTGACCTTCAGTCTCCTCTCCCCAGAAAGTCCCTCAACAGCAAACAGTGGCAGGTATTTTTTCCTAAAATATCTAGGACTGGGGTATGTGGGTCCTCTGTCAGTTAAGCATCAGCCTTTGGCTCAGGTCATGATCCTAACATCCTGAGATGGAACCCCTCATAGGGCTCTCTGCTCGCAGGGAGCCTGCTTCTCCCTTTTCTCCCAACTCAGTGTGCGCTCTCTCTCTCTCTCTCTCTCTCTCTCTCTCTCTCAAATAAATAAATGTTTAAAGGTAATAAGTAAATAAACAAAATATCCAGGACAATTTGAGCACTCTGTTCCTCAGCCTATAAGGTATTGATGCCACATTAATCAAATTAAGTAAAATTACTATAAGAGGAAAAGAGAAGGAAACTTGTTGAATGTATACAAAACCAATAATGACAGCAAGTAAACAGATTCCAGAAGACATGGAAAAGAGGACATGTACTGGTTAGGAGAAACATTAGTTGCCTATTATTTCCAAAATGTTTTTAAAATCAACAGGCACTGCATGTTCCTAGCCATCTGCTATATATAAACATAAACTTACCCATTAAAGGGGCTCTGTAGAACTCTAAAAACAATTATTTGAGATTCCAAATATTTGCATTTTATTTATGGTACTGTTTTAATTCATTATCCAGCTTTTGGTTTTCAGCTACTTTTTTATTCACTCAATTAGGGATGGTACGTACACTATGCTATAGATGTTTATACTTTTGTGTGTGACAGTAGAAAATGAAAATGCTTATCTGCTAAAGACATATTTGTTCCACTATGTTCTGACCCAGCAAAGAGGAGATAGTGTCATACACAGCTGTGATCTGCAGAGATGCTCAGAATATATGCTGAAAAATGTAATATGGCCCCTCTGCTGGCAAGGAACTACTGCAAGGAAAAGACAGATAAGTCAAAAAGTGCCATGTTGCCTTTGCCTGATATACGCATTTATGAATTTAGCCAACATCCTTCTCCAGTAGCGGCAAGCTGGTGACTAAGACAAGAAGCCCTGCCACAGAGGAGTAGCTTTTTGTCACAGGCTTTTTTGGGGACGGTTTGTTATTAGGACAATTAAGACTTGACTATTCTGAGAGATGGTATTTAGTGTAACTGTGGTTGAGTCAAATTGGCTGCAACATGGAATTAAGACCCAAAGAGAGAAGGATTTCTATTTGTTTCTGGGAGAGCTAAGGAAGAAATCTGTCAAAGTATAGTAAAAAAGAAAGAAAACTTAATTGTGTAACACCCTAAGTTTTCTGGCAATTTCCCAAACTAGGGTAATGTTTATGGAATAGTAATACTCAGTAGGAACAATTTATGAGCTGAATATTTCTGAAAGTCCTATTGAATTCCATGTTCTTTATTTACATAAAGCAGACTGTGCTGAGTAAACTAGACTTGAAAATGTCCCTCAAGGTTTACTGCAGATCAAAACTTTTTTTTTTTTTTTTTCAATTATCCCCTGGTTCTTGGACCTTAATCCTGAATTCTTACTCAGTTTTAGAAATGAAGAATCCCTAGTAATTGGCACCTAAGTATATTTGGGAAATACAGAAAGGGAATAAGCTCTAACACTCTTACAAGTATAAATCTTTAGGTATGATAGAGGAGCACACACTGATGAAAATTTAATGGGAAGGAAATATGGTTCTCAGTTATCCATAAGGAAATAAGGATAATCAAAGTTGGTATAGAAATCTGTGTTTACGTAGTTCCTGCCCTAATAGGTTATATGATTTTCACAATAAACTTGTAAGGTAAAAAGGATAGATTGGGAGCTGGGACCCAGAAGCCCTATATGACTGGCCTACAGCACAAATTGTATATAATGAACCCAGTTTGTCCTCATCCAACCTCTGTGATCTTCCACCACCCTCACTGATGTGGAGTTTTGGACAGATATTTATTGCATCAGGCTAAATGCCTGAGCCAACTTTGAAAGGAAATACCACCCACTGTGTGAGGAAATGCCCTGAGCAAAGCCAACCTGTCTCTCCTATTTCAAGCATCAAGGCGGGTCCCTTCAGGGAGTAGCTGGCATCAAAATGGTATTTGCAGTAACTGCTTGCTCGGGGGAAACTCAAGTCATTATTGCGGCTAAATTATCCACACTATGTTGAGATAGTACTGAACAGAAATGAGATACTGTTTTAGCACTGAACAACAATATCTTTCATAACAGGGGTTATAGTTTAAAACCTGTATGCACACAATTTGGCATTGTGATTTAATTTAATTTCCATCACCACAGTGGGGCACTATAGCTGGCCTCACTGCATGGTATGAGGACAGCTATAGGAGCAGGTGCAGGCAGGAATGTTCCCTAGAGCCCTGAGGCCTCTGTTTCCCATAGATGGCCATCACTCAGTAGGCTGCTCATAAATAGTAGCAATTCACATCAAGGTTCTTTCTTCACTGGCTGCTGGAGATGTCATAGTCGTTCTTTTTTTTTTTTTTTTTTTTTTTTGGGCTTCTATTTATTTTTATTGTTATTACTATTTTTTTTTTTTTTTTTTTTTTTTTTTTTTTATTATTATTTATTTTATTATTTCCAGCGTAACAGTATTCATTATTTTTGCACCACACCCCGTGCTCCATGCAATCCGTGCCCTCTATAATACCCACCACCTGGTACCCCAACCTCCCACCCCCCGTCCCTTCAAAACCCTCAGATTGTTTTTCAGAGTCCATAGTCTCTCATGGTTCACCTCCCCTTCCAATTTCCCCCAACTCCCTTCTCCACTCTAAGTCCCCATGTCCTCCATGCTATTTGTTATGCTCCACAAATAAAACCATATGATAATTGACTCTCTCTGCTTGACTTATTTCACTCAGCATAATCTCTTCCAGTCCCGTCCATGTTGCTACAAAAGTTGGGTATTCATCCTTTCTGATGGAGGCATAATACTCTATCCCCAGGGGTACAGGTCTGTGAATCACCAGGTTTACACACTTCATAGCACTCACCAAAGCACATACCCTCCCCAATGTCCATAATCCCACCCCCTTCTCCCAAACCCCCTCCCCCCAGCAACCCTAAATTCATATCTCTCAATAGTTACCCTGAATGTTAATGGGCTAAATGCCCCTGTCAAAAGACACAGGGTATCAGAATGGATAAAAAAACAAAACCCATCTATATGTTGCCTCCAAGAAACTCATTTTAAGCCCGAAGACACCTCCAGATTTAAAGTGAGGGGGTGGAAAAGAATTTACCATGCTAATGGACATCAGAAGAAAGCAGGAGTGGCAATCCTTATATCAGATCAATTAGATTTTAAGCCAAAGACTATAATAAGAGATGAGGATGGACACTATATCATACTCAAAGGGTCTGTCCAACAAGAAGATCTAACAATTTTAAATATCTATGCCCCCAACGTGGGAGCAGCCAACTATATAAACCAATTAATAACAAAATCAAAGAAACACATCAACAATAATACAATAATAGTAGGGGACTTTAACACTCCCCTCACTGAAATGGACAGATCATCCAAGCAAAAGATCAGCAAGGAAATAAAGGCCTTAAACGACACACTGGACCAGATGGACATCACAGATATATTCAGAATATTTCATCCCAAAGCAACAGAATACACATTCTTCTCTAGTGCACATGGAACATTCTCCAGAATAGGTCATAGTCGTTCTTAACTCCATCTCCATGATTCTGCTCAGGCTCTGTTCTCTAACTTTTCATCCTCTCCAACCATGGAAATCATACTATCCCTCTAAGGCTCAGTTTAAATTCCCTCATTTTCAAACACCTCGCCTTATATTGATCTTTCTGTCTTTGCTTTAGAAATATAATTGTGTTGCTAGTTCATAAAATTTAGTGTTCGGGGCTCTTTTTGTTGCTTGCTATTTTTTACATATTATTTTTTTTGTTTCATTTTACTTTTTTTTTTCTTTACTAATTTTCAAAATCTAAAATCCCTGAAGGACGGAATATGTCCTTCTTAAGTACTGAATTGCCTTGCTCAATGCTGAGCACATGAAGGTTACAAATAAATGATTGTTTTTAAATTATTTGCATGTTTTTACCTATTTACAGTAGATACATCTTTGGACTGTGCCCAACATAGAGGTTGCTTAATGTTTACTCTTTGAATTATATTAAATATATCTTTTCCAATTGCTTAATATGCATTTCATGATATTTAGGCAGCTGCCTTAGAGTATTCATATAGATCTCTTAAATTTCACTACTTTATACATGTTTATGTAGTATGAATCTATATGGAAGAAAGTTTTAATATAATCTTGGTGTAATAATACAAATCACTAGATCAAGCTGATTAAGTATTTTTCTCTCACTAGGGTATAGGATAGTGGTACATTCATTTTGTCTTTTTAAAAGTGCTTCCTTCTCTCCAGCTATGCACATTATATTGTTGTATTCTTGTGATTATTTAAGATCAAGCAGGAAAAACAATAATGCATTCAGTTGTCTTTTAATTTAAAAAATATACATATGTAAGTTTCTTATCCCTGCTGCTTTAACCATGAAATGATGCTGAATCACAGAAAACAGGGTCCAAAAAGGCCCATTAGCACATAGTCTTATCTCCTTTGTCACTATAAGAACATTCACTATTATACATTCTCTAATGTGATGAGGAAATGAGTCAGCAATCTTACAAGAGGGAAATGTCCTGGGTCTGCTTTTCTTGTTGATTTACTGTCAGCTTCTATTTGAATTAGACTTTGGTCTGAATACAAACAGGACCATATTCATCCCCCGAACAATCATTTCCTGGATCTCAGGCTAGCTGATTACTATTCAGGGCAAGAAAAGGCAGATGAAACAACAAATGTCAGAAAGGACCCCTTAAGCACACACAAAGATACATCTGCTCTTACACAGACACACATGTGCACTTGCACAGAGACATGGGCACTACTCGCACAGACAGATGGGCACGCTTACACCCTCCAATGCCAGGAGATCCTAGAGCTGTGATGCTGATTTTAGAGGTTTCAAAGTACAGAAGAATTGAATGATACAAAGAGAATTTTTGCCAGGTTTCCTAGGTTATAATGAATACTTTCTTGCTGCCCATTCTCTTACTGCCCTTCAACATAGAGGGAAATAAAGTCAAGTAGAACAGAACCAAGCATGGCAGATTTCATTTTCCAAAGATGACCAAATGCTCTTTTAGATCAACCCATCTCTTGAAGTAGATAAAATCTATTTCTCTCCCCCTTAAACGTAGGCAGGATTTTTAATGGTTTCAACAATGCACACAAACACACACACCCCTTTAAAGTTCAGACAGTAAGCTTTGAGGAAGTTCAAAATAGTCTGTGTGGAGAAGAACTGAGGCCCCATGCAAAAGACATCAACTGCCTGACATGAGTAGATGAGCCCACAGAGAATTCTAACTTTCAGCCTTAAAATTTTCAGCTGGTAACAGGAAATAGAGAAACACTGTCTCTACTGAGTTCTGCTACATTTTGGAGTATTTAGCACAGTGAATAGTAAGTGGAGGAGGGGTGAGTATATTTTGCATGTTGGAGGGATGGAGATTGTTGGGACAAATGGTAGACGGTGGCAGATTATGTTTGCAAAAATGATCACAGCAATATTCCAGGGCCAAATTCTCTTTCAAAACTTTATCATTACCTATCAAGAAGTAGAGAATATTTTTGCTTCTGGTTTCAATTAATGGAATGTGGCAGAAATGGTATTATGTGATTTCTGAGGCCAGGTCATAAAAGGTGATAAGAGTCTGCCTGTTCTTTGCTTCTTTGCTTTCTTGTTTTTGGACTCCAGTTGCCATACTCCATTTAAAAAAACAAACAAACAAACAAACACGTGGAGGGGCACCTTCATGGCTCAGTTGGTTAGGCATCTGCCTTCGGCTCAGGTAATGATCCCAGATTCTGGGATTGAGCCCCACCTTAGTCTCCCTGCTCAGCCAGGAGCCTGCTTCTACCTCTCCCTCTGCTGCTTCCCTTGCTCATATGCTCTCCCTTTCTCTCTCAAATAAATTAATAATTAAAAAAAAAAAATAAATAAAACGTGGAGAGTAACTGAAGCTGCTAACCATCAGTCAGAGTAGATCTCTAGATACATGAGGGAATGAGCTTTTAGATCATTCTAGGCATGAGACTTCACATTATTTATCTGTAGCCCCAGATGTAGTGGGACAGAGAGAACATGTCTATGCTGTGCCTTGTCCAAATTCCTGTCCTACACAATCCCTAAGCTTCAAGGCAGTTAAAAGAAATTATATCTAGAACACTAAGGAACCTAAGATCCCTTTTAACTCATCCATCCATGTAGGGCATGTAGAGAAGAGAGGATTCAAAATCCAATGTGTCCATGGTCTTTAATATTTATGGATTATCACAAACTGAGACAGATTTCCAACACTTGCTATTATTATAAGACTCTTGGACATCCTTGGTTTGTACTCAAATTTAGAAATTTTTATAAAATATGACTAGATTGTGGTCCCAGTTACTATACTTAGTAAAAGAATTTTCCTTTGGAAGAGGATATGACAGGATTTATTATTTGGATACTAAAAGTAGAAGTCAAAAATTTCAGTTAAAGATGGTGAAGTAATTGCATAAGGTTAAGTTCCCAGTTAGTAATCACTCCACAAACTGCTTATTCTAAAGTAAAGTCCGTTAGACTAGCACACAGTGCTTGTAGTCAGTCACCCAATTTAGGAACAAGAACTTTTGGGAGTGAAGGGATAAGTTAATTTATTTTCAGAGTAAATCTCCAATGTCTGTATTTACCAGTACAGTCTTCTATTCATTAAAGTGTGTTGACCACCAAAGAGCTCTAGACTTTGGAGAAAGGCAAGTAATCCAAACAGAAAGGTCAAGAGGAACAAATAAAAACTAACACCTGAGGAAAATGATAATGTAAAAGAAGAAAAACATATAAAACACTTAGTTAGTATCCTTAGAGACATTTGAACGAACAATGACTCCATAAACTAGAAGGAAATGCTTTGGGAAAAAAGAGGGCTTGGGAAAGTAAAAGCATTCAAAATGTAAAAATGCGTTGATGGCAAAACTAAAAGAAATACAAATACAAGGGGAAAAAGTAAAGGACCAATATAATAGGCCTTTTAGAAAGAGGATAGGGAAAAAAAGACCAGATTATAAAAGATAATGATTGAAGATTATAGAGATTATAGATTATTATAGATCTATATATATAGATTGAAGATTATAAAAATAATGATTGAAGGGACACTAAGTCAATAGTTGGTTTATACATTTGTTTTTGTATGCTTAGTAACCATAATAGAATATGTGTAGGTTAACCTAATTTGGGAAATGCACTTTGTTTTGCCATCTTGTATTGAGATATTATGTAAGATAATGTTCTGATATTACATTTGGAAATATTGTCATAAAATTTCTATATTCTAAATGAAAATGAAGGCTCTATGGTTTCTGAGGGAGAGGAATATGTATAGAAAAAGCACTTGACAAAATTTAATAGCTATTCATGACAAAGACCTTTTTTTTCATGGTAAAATCTCTTGAGTTTGACATAGAAGGAAATAACATAATAAAAGCCATTTAGGACAAACCCACAGCTAACATCATACTTGATGGTGAAAGACTGACAACTTTTTTTGGTAGATCAGGAACAAAACATGGGTGCCCATTTTTACCACTCCTATTCAACATTATACTAGCTAGGACTTCTAGTACTACTAGGCAAGAAAAAGCAGTGGTATCACGATATGAAAAGAAGAAGTCAAAGTATCTATATTTTCAGATGACATAGTTTTAAGTAGAAAATTCTAAGTGATTACAGCCCTGTTGTAATCAATGAATTAAGTATAGTTGCAAGATGCAAATTAACATACAAAAATCAATAGCATTTTTGTACACAGTGAATTTTCTGAAAAATCTTGTTTACAATAGCATCAAAAATAATAAAATAGAACTTGAAGTGAAATATCTCTAAAGACTGTAAGACAATGACTAAAGAAATGGAAAACACATGGAAAATCATCCCACATTCATGGATGAATTAATATAAAATTAATTTTATAGCTGTATTAATATAAATATCTCTGAATTAATATAACATTTTTAATAATACATATATATCTGAATTAATATAAAATATCAGTACTACCGAAGTCATCTATAGTTTCAAAGCAATCCCTACCTATCAGGATTCTAATGGCATTTTTCAAAGGAGGAAAAAACACTCTTAAAATTTATATGGAATCACAAAAGGCCCCAAATTGCCAATGAAATATTGAGAAAGAACAGAGCAGGGCTCATCATCACAGACTTCATGATTTCAAGATACACTATAAGATATAGTCATCAAAGTCATGTGTTACTAGTCTAAAAAGAGACCCGTAGACCGATGAAACGGAATCAAGAGCCCAGAAAATAAACCCAAGCATATACAGTCAACTAATATTTGACAAAGGAACCAAGAATGTTCAATGGAGAAAAGATAGTCTTTTCAATAAAAAGTGCTAGATAACTGGATAATCACTTGTAAAAGAAACTAAACCCAAATGTTACATCAGTCAGAAAAATTAACTGAAAATGTGACTTAGACTTAACTCTTAAATGTGGCACCAGAAACCATGTGATTGTAGACGAAAACCTAGAATAAAGCTCCGTGACAGGGTCTTGGTAATTTCTTGGGTAGGACAACTAAAATATAAACAACAAAATAAAAATAAAAAAGCAAGACTACATCAAATAAAAAGCTCCTATATAACAAGGGATACCAACAAAGTGAAAAGACCACTTATGGGAAAACATATCTGCAAATGGTATATCTGATAATAGGTTAATATATGACCACTTGCAGGACTAGCCAGCCATACTCTCCCCTGGGAAATAGTACTCTTTGGGCTGTGACAGGGTTGAAACAAGGACTGGAGCTGCACTTGTTTTTCCATCAAATGATACATGATAAGTAAAATTCATTAAACTGTGGGGCCTAAGCAAACAGAAAACATTCACTTGAAAAGATCTCGGCATTCTAATATTCATAACATCATTATTTATAATAGCCAAAACATGGAAACAGTCTAAGTGTCCATCTGCAGATAAATGAATAAAGAAATTGTGGTACACAAATATTCAATAGGATATTTGACCTTTAAAAATGAGTAAATCCTACCATTTGTGACAACATGGATGGACTTGAAAGCATTATGCTAGGTGAGATAAAATAAACACTGATCTCACATACATGTGGAATCTTAACAACACCAACAAGAAAATACCCCCCCAAAAACAATAAAAACACCTCATAAAAAGAGATCAGATTTGTTACCAGAGGTGGAGGGGAGGATAAGGGGGGATTGGAGTAAGGTGGTCGAAAGGTACAGACTTCCAGTTAAAAGATAAATAAGTACGAGTGCTTTAATGTACAACTGGACTGTAACAGGTCAGTATGACACAGAGCAGAGTTAAGAGAGTTGGTGCTAAGAGTTGTCACAAGGAAAATGTTTATTTTTATTGTATTTATAGGATTGTTAGCTGAATCCATTATGGTAATCAATTTATGAGGTATGTATATCAAATGATCATGCTGTATGCCTTAAGCTTATACAAGGATGCATGTCCATTATTTCTCAATAAAACTACAAAATTTTTATTGAAGATTTAGAATAGTTTTATATTACTCAAAGTCATAGTCATAAGCAGTGAAATCCAATTTAGAACTCATTCTTGTAGTAAAAGTTTATATTTCCAGGTAAACATCTGGGCACTTTTAAGTCAGCATTTTCTGACTTGACATTGGACCACAGCATTTGCTGAGATGCTGAGAAAAGAATTTACATAATATCTCAATACAAGATGGCAAAACAAAGTGCATTTCCCAAATTAGGTTAACCTACACATATTCTATTATGGTTACTAAGCATACATAAACAAATGTATAAACCAACTACTGACTTAGTGTCCCTTCAATCATAAGATAGGAGCCACAAGCTTAAAATCTTAAATATTATTTGTTACAAAAAATAAGTTAACGTTTTGGAAGAAGCAGGATTGTCCTAAATCAATGTTCTGACTTTGAAATTTATGCCAAACTGTAGTAATTCACAAAACCCACAACCTATGAAATCATTCTTATTTGTTGTATGAGACAATAGCTCCTAAATTAGTCTTAAAATCTGATTTTCTTCCATTTATACTTTTCTATTTATGACTGAAAAGAATAATTTAACTTGAGAGACAAGCTGAAGTAGTTGACATTTTCCCGCCCTGCCTAATGTCCCAGTAATTTTAAAAGGTTATATAGAAGATGCATTAAGTATAAAAATACTTTACTTTTATAAGGCAATCCCTAATTATGCTTCAATTGAAATTCAATTGGAATACAGAGACTAGCAAGCAATTTTTCTGAACTTGCATAGTTCTTAAGATCCTGTTTCTGTTCTGTGATATTTCAATTTGCTTCTTAAGGAGTAAGAAAAATATAAATTTGGGAGATAAAATGATTCAAATTATTTTGTAAATTGTCCTTTATCTCTGAGCATCTAGTTAAATGTCCCCCACCATTCATGTATATATTAAAGTTTTTCCTGACCATAAAACTCATTGGGGTCTTGTTTGATACCCAGGGCAGTGCCTGAAGTGGTCTTTAAAGTCCAAGCACTAAGGCATTAGCTGGAATTTTCACAATAACTGCAATGTTTATGCTTACCTTTTACTCTGTCTTGGCTGAGTGACATTGTCAGAACTGTAAGCTAAGAGTTTTATATATTTATAGTCTTCACCATAACTTTGACAGGTAGTTATAATTTTCCTCATTTTGTCACTGATGCAAATGAAACTCCAACTGGTTATTAACTGCTCCCAGAATATCTGTTACTTGGTTCTCTTTTATTAGTTAGGATTGATATTGGAATCCATCTGACTTTCAAGGCCATGTACTTTAAAATACAGTCATTTGCTTCTTTTAATAAAATAAATTACGTGTTTTTAAAACATTTTGTAAATCATAATATCCCATATGAATTTAAGAAAATTCCCTCAAAGTTCTTATTTATCTTTTTGATGCAACCCATTGTTTATCTCTGAGTATCATTCCGTTCTTTTGTTGAAGGTATTCTTAACAAATGTCCTCTATTTCTAGGGATAGAATGTGTGCATGGTGGACTAATACACATAGTCAAATTTCTTTATATATGCACACATATGCATATATACTCATGTTAAAGGGACATATCCAGTTTGATGTAGGTGCCATGGTATTGCCCAAACTTTTTCTAGCTTTTGCCAAATTTTGACCAACAAATGAAATGTGCTTTTTTCACAATTCAGGGTATGTATATTTTTAAAGCAAGGCCTGTCATAAAAATCATGTTGCTGAGTGAAGCATAGAACATGCAGGTCAGGTACCACTTGTGAACCTGAGAATTAAGACATATGCAATCAGGTTGACAGTGAAGAAATATGTTGAAGAATTTGATTATATATGAGGAAACTTAAAGACCTTGATTATATAGGAGGAAACAGTGACAGAGGGATTTTACATATCTTAGGAATGGCCAATTGTAGAGCATGATGGCTTAATAGGGTTGCAAGTACTCCAGTATTTTAGGTCAGGTGTAGGTTATTTTTCCAAGTAAGACCCCAGTTTTCTTTAAAAACTAAAATGTGGCAAAAAAAAAAAAAAGGCTGAAAATTATTGTTTCAACTGCGTGCCCTTTATGACACTATGTGTAACTCTCCCTTCCTAATTCTGTCATTTAAAAATCCAGGATATTTACCTGTCCTCTGTAGGAGTGGTCTCAACATTCTTCCATTCTTCAGGGAGCATAGCAAATGGTTGCAGATGTGGATACAAAATGTAGTGACCTCAGTGCTTAGAATTGTAAGTAGATGTCATGTGTTCTTGGTTTCTAGATAGCTCAAGCAAGATAAACTTCTTTAAGTTTTGCTTTCTTCATACACCTTTGGGTCATTTCTCTTTTTAAAAATCTGAAATGATTTCCCATTTCTTACAAGAAAAATCCACACACTTTGAGATAACATCTGAGGAATTTCAAGTTCTTAACCCTATGTTTTCATTATAGTAACCAACTTCTCATGAGCTGACCAAAATTTTTGCTGCAGTCATTGTTGCTTATTTGGGTAGGGCCACTTCCTCAACAATAGGGCACCTCATCAGGTTCCCCTGAACAATGTTTTCTTCTTCTATTGATATTTAAAATATTTCTCCTTAAAAAGGGTAACATCAAAGTATTGATTTTCATGGGCACCTGGTTGGCTCAGTCAGTTAAGCATCTAACTCTTGATTTTGGCTCAGGTCATGATCTTGGTGTCCTGGAATCCAGCCCCACCTTGGCTCTGTGCTCAGCAGGGAGTCTGCTTGAGGATTCTTTCTCTTTCTCCACTGCTCTTCCCCCTGCTCACACATGCTCTCTCTCCCTCTCTCAAATCTTTGAGCATTATTTCTCTCTTTTCCCCCTTCGGTGGTGTGTGAGTGCTCTCTCTCTCTTTCTCTTGAATTATAAAAGTTCACTTATGGTCATAGTCTCCATCTCACTTTATTAAACACAATGGCTTGCACACAGCAATTGATTAACCACACTATTCCTTTGTTTATTCATTCATTTAGTGCCACAAAACACAGGAGGTCTCTTGTGCAAAGTGTTAGGCTCAGAAAAAAATTACTTACACAAAAAGTAATAAAAAATGTTTTATTACATTAATAAAATTATAATGGTATGACCAAAGAGAAAGTAGTTTCAAGATACATTGATTGTGGGGCACCTGGGTGGCTCAGTAGGTTAAGCCTCTTCCTTCCCCTCAGGTCATGATCCCAAGGTCCTGGGATGGAGCTGGCATCAGGCTCTCTGCTCAGCAGGGGGCCTGCTTCCTCTTCCCCCTCTGCCTGCTTCTCTTCCTACTTGTGATCTCTCTCTCTCTCTGTGTCAAATAAACAAATGAAATCTTTTTTTAAAAAAAGATGCTTTGATTGTGTTAAGTGACAAGAGATTATTTGTGTTTGTTTTGGGGGTATAAGATAATTTATAAGAGAATAGAGGAGATGACACTTCTATACACATAAGTGATAATCCCCAGAGCTCACAGTTCAACTAGGGCAGGTTTATTTCTTGTAAATAACTGAATAATAACTGAGAAATAATGAGAATTTAAGTCTTGTGATGATTAGACTTTTGAAGGAAAGAGTAGAGATGATAGAAAAAGTATGTAGAACATAGAAAATAGTGTCAGAAATTTCTACCAGTCTTCATTACCTGTTGCAAAATTGAGCAACTTTTGGAGTCTCATGTTTAAAGTGGGAGATAACATCAAGATATTAGATTTTAGTTTACTATATAATAAAACTTAAAGATGCATAAAGATGAATAAAGATGCATAAAGATGAATAGTAATGAAAGCTAAGCCAATGGTTAATTTTCTTTTTATTCATTGTTGGAATTTTCAGAATTAAATTATTTGGATTTCTCATTCTTCCTAATTTTGCCTATTTTGTCACAGAGCTGTTAATACCTTGGAAAGACCTATAAAACAATCTTGTTATTATAAATGTGGTGATCGATAGAATCATGATATGTAGAAAGAAAATAAGGTAGATTTTTTAATTTACTGTTTATTTTTTGTTTAGATGATCTGTTCATTGATATAAGTGAAGTATTAATATTTCTATATTTTGTTAACTATCAATTAGTTTCTTTGTGTTTCTTAATTATTTTTTATATATTTGGGCACCTCCATGTTGGGTGCAAAAATATTTACAATTATTCTGTCTTCTTGTTGGATTCTTCCTTTTATAATTATATAATGCCCTTCTTTGTTTCTTTTTCTGGTCTTTGTTTTAAAGTTTAGTTTGTCCAATATAAGTATGGCTACCCTGGTTTTCCTTTGACATCTGTTCATGTGATGTTTCTCTACACTCTTGCTTTAAATCTGCAGTTGTCTTTAGGTCTAAAGTGAATCTCTTGTAGGTAGCATATACATGGGTCTTATTTTTTTTTATCCATTTTGACAACATATGTCTTTTGATTAGAGTGTTTAGTCCATTTACACTCAGAATAACTATTGATAGTATGCATTTAGTACCACTTTATTACTTGTATCGCCATTGTTGCTGGAGATTTTTCTCTGATCCTTTCTTCTCTTTGTAACATTAGGTCTCTCCTTTGCACTGAGTCTTCTTTAATATTTCCTGCAGGGATGAGTTAGTGGTCATGTATTTCTTTTGTGTTTGTCTGGGAAACTTTTTATCTTCTATTTTGAATGTTAACTCCACTGGATAGATCTGCTTGGTTGCAGACTTTTCCCATTCAGCACTTTGAATACATCATGCCACTTTCTTCTGGCTTGTCAAGTTTCTGTTTAGAAATCTCTAGTCAACCTTAAGGCTTTTTCCTTTGATTTTATTTTTTAAAAATTTATTTCTTTTCAGCATAACAGTATTCATTGTTTTTGCACCATACCCAGTGCTCCATGCAATCCGTGCCCTCTCCAATACCCACCACCTGGTTCCCCCAACCTCCCACCCTCCTGCCCTTTCAAAACCCTCAGGTTGTTTTTCAGAGTCCATAGTCTCTCATGGTTCACCTCCCCTTCCAGTTTCCCTCAACTCCCTTCTCCTCTCCATCTCTCCTTGTCCTCCATGCTATTTGTTATGCTCCACAAATAAGTAAAACCATATGATAATTGACTCTCTCTGCTTGACTTATTTCACTCAGCATAATCTCTTCCACTCCCATCCATGTTGCTACAAAAGTTGGCTATTCATCCTTTCTGATGGAGGCATAATACTCCGTAGTGTATATGGACCACATCTTCCTTATCCATTCGTCCGTTGAAGGTCATCTTGGTTCTTTCCACAGTTTGGCAACCATGGCCATTGTTGCTATAAACATTGGGGTACAGATGGCCCTTTATTTCACCACATCTGTGGGGTAAAGTCCCAGTAGTGCAATTGCAGGGTCATAGGGAAGCTCTATTTTTAATTTCATGAGGAATCTCCACACTGTTTTCCAAAGTGGCTGCACCAACCTGCATTCCCACCAACAGTGTAAGAGGGTTCCCCTTTCTCCACATCCTCTCCAACACATGTTGTTTCCTGTCTTGCTAATTTTGGCCATTCTAACTGGTGTAAGGTGGTATCTCAATGTGGTTTTAATTTGAATTTCCCTGATGGCTAGTGATGATGAACATTTTTTCATGTGTCTGATAGTCCTTTGTATGTCTTCATTGGAGAAGTGTCTGTTCATATCTTCTGCCCTTTTTTTATATGATTGTCTGTTTTGTGTGTGTTGAGTTTGAGGAGTTCTTTGTAGATCTTGGATATCAACCTTTTGTTTGTGCTGTCATTTGCAAATATCTTCTCCCATTCCATGGGTTGCCTGTTTGTTTTGTTGACTGTTTGCTTTGCTGTGCAGAAGCTTTTGATTTTGATGAAGTCCCAAAAATTCATTTTTGCTTTTGTTTCCTTTGCCTCTGGAGACATATCTTGAAAGAAGTTGCTTTCGCTGATATCAAAGAGTTACTGCCTATGTACTCTAGGATTCTGATGGATTCCTTTCTCACATTGAGGTCTTTTATCCATTTTGAGTTTATCTTTGTGTATGGTGTAAGAGAATGGTCAAGTTTCATTCCTCTACATATAGCTGTCCAGTTTTCCCAGCACCATTTATTGAAGAGACTGTCTTTTTCCCATTGTATATTTTTTCCTGTTTTGTTGAAGATTATTTGACCATAGAGTTGAGGGTCCATATCTGGGCTCTCTACTCTGTTCCACTGGTCTACGTGTCTTTTTTATGCCAGTACCATGCTGTTTTGGTGATCACAGCTTTGTAGTAAATCTTGAAATCCGGTAACATGATGCCCCCAGTTTTATTTTTGTTTTTCAGCATTTCCTTAGCGATTCAGGGTCTCTTCTGATTCTATACAAATTTTAGGATTCTTTGCTGCAGCTCTTTGAAAAATACCGGTGGAATGTTGATCGGAATGGCATTAAAAGTATAGATTGCTCTAGGCAGTATAGACATTTTAACAATGTCTTCCAATCCAAGAATATGGAATGGTCTTCCACTTTTTGTGTCTTCTTTAATTCCTTTCATGAGTGTTCTGTAGTTCCTTGAGTACAGATCCTTTACATCTTTGGTTAGGTTTATTCCCAGGTATCTTATGGTTCTTGGTGCTATAGTAAATGGAATCGATTCTCTAATTTCCCTTTCTGTATTTTTATTGTTAGTATATAAGAAAGCCACTGATTTCTGTACATTGACTTTGTATCCTGCCACGTTGCTGAATTGTTGTATGAGTTCTAGTAGTTTGGGGGTGGAGTCTTTTGGGCTTTCCATATAAAGAATCATGTCATCTGTGAAGAGAGTGAGTTTGACTTCTTCATTGCCAATTTGGATACATTTTATTTCTCTTTGTTGTCTGATTGCTGTTGCTAGGACTTCTAATACTATGTTGAACAAGAGCGGTGAAAATGGGCATCCTTGTCGTGTTCCTGATCTCAAGAGGAAAGCTGCAAGCTTTTTTCCATTGAGGATGATATTTGCTGTGGGTCTTCATAGATAGATTTTATGAAGTTCAGGAATGTTCCCTCTATCCCTATACTTTGAAGCATTTTAATCAGGAATGGATGCTGGATTTTGTCAAATGCTTTTTCTGCATAAATTGAGAGGACCATGTGATTCTTCTCTCTTCACTTATTAATTTGTTCTATCACATTGATTGATTTGCGAATGTTGAACCATCCTTGTAGCCCAGGAATGAATCCCACCTGGTCATGGTGGATAATCTTTTTAATGTGCAGTTGGATCCTGTTTGCTAGGATCTTGTTGAGAATCTTCACATCCATATTCATCAGTGATATTGGTCTGAAATTCTCCTTTTTGGTAGGGTCTTTGCCTGGTATGGGGATCAGGGTAATTCTGGCTTCATAGAAAGAGTCTGGAAGTTTTCCTTCTGCTTCAATTTTTTGAAACAGCTTCAGGAGGTTAGGTGTTATTTCTTCTTTGAAAGTTTGGTAGAATTCCCCAGGGAATCCATCAGGTCCAGGGCTCTTGTTTTTTGGGAGGTTTTTGATCACTGCTTCAATCTCGTTACTAGATATCGGTCTATTCAGGTTGTCAATTTCTTCTTGGTTCAATTTTGGGAGTTTATAGTTTTCCAGGAATGCATCCATTTAATCTAGGTTGCTTAGTTTATTGGCATATAACTGTTGATAATAACTTCTGATGATTGTTTCTACTTCCTTGGTGTTAGTTGTGATCTCTCCCTTCTCATTCATAATTTTATGAATTTGGGCTTTCTCTCTTTTCTTTTGGATTAGTGTGGCCAATGGTTTATCAATCTTATTGATTCTTTCAAAAAACCAGCTTCCAGTTTCATTGATACGTTCTACTGTATCTCTGGTTTCTACCTCATTGGTCTTTGCTCTAATCTTGATTATTTCCCTTTTTATGTGTAGAGTTGGTTTGATTTGTTGTTGATTCTCCAGTTCTTTAAGGTGTAGAGACAGCTGGTGTATTCTGGATTTTTCAATTTTGTTGAGGGAGGCTTGGATGGCTATGTATTTAGGACTGCCTTTGCTGTATCCCATAGGTTTTGGACTGAAGTGTATTCATTCTCATTGGTTTCCATGAATTGTTTCAGTTATTCTTTGATGTCCTGGTTGATCCAAGCATTCTTAAGCAGGGTGGTCTTTAGCTTCCAGGTGCTTGAGTTCCTTCCGAACTTTTCCTTGTGATTGAGCTCCAGTTTCAAAGCATTGTGATCTGAGAATATGCAGGGAATAATCTCAGTCTTTTGGTATCAGTTGAGTCCTGATTTGTGACCCAGTATGTGGTCTATTCTGGAGAAGGTTCCATGTGCACTTGAGAAGAATGAGTATTCTGTTGTATTAGGGTAGAATGTTCTGTATATATCTACGAGGTCCATCTGGTCCAATGTGTCATTCAATGCTCTTGTTTCTTTATTGATTTTCTGCCTCGATGATCTATTTCTGAGAGAGGTGTGTTAAGATCTCCTACTATTAATGTATTCATATCAATATGACTCTTTATCTTGATTAACAGTTTTCTTATGTAATTGGCTGCTCCCATATTGGGGGCATAGATATTTACAATTGTTAGATCATTTTGGTGGGTAGTCCCTTTAAGAACTATCTAGTGTCCTTCTGTATCTCTGACTACAGTCTTTAGTTTAAATCTAATTTGTCTGATATGATATTCGCTACCCCGGCCTTCTTTTGAGGCCCATTGGCATGGAAGATGCTTCTCCATCCCTTCACTTTCAGTCTGGGTGTTTCTTTATGTTCAAAGTGGGTCTCTTGTAGACAACATATGGATGGGTCCTGTCGTTTTATCCAATCTGCAACCCTGTGTCATTTGATGGGTGCATTTAGGCCATTCACATTGAGAGTGATTATTGATAGATACGTTTTTATTGACATCGTGTTATCTTTGAAGTCTTTCTTTCTATAGATTGTCTCTATATTTCTGTTCAATGCTATTCTTGGGATTTTTCCTTTTTTTATAGACACCCCCCCCCTTAATATTTCCTGCAGTGTCGGCTTGGTGGTTGCATAGTCTTTTAAGCCTTGCTGGTCTTGGAAACTCTTTATCTCTCTATCCATTTTTGAATGTCAGTCTTGCTGGATAAAGTATTCTTGGCTGCATGTTCTTCTCATTTAGTGCCCTGAATATATCCTGCCAGCTCTTTCTGGCTTGCCAGGTCTCTGTGGACAGGTCTGACGTTATTCTGATGGGCTTTTTTCTGTAAGTAAGGAGCCTCTTTGTCCTAGCGGCTTTCAAGAGATTGTATCTACAATTATGATTCCTCAATTTGACTATCAGTTTCCTTGATTTTTTTTTTTTAATCTACAATCTTGGGTGGAGACCATTCGGCCTCTAGTACATGAATGCTGGTTCCATTCACAAGATTGGGAAATTTTTCATGAAGAACTTGTTCCACTATATCTTCTAGACTTCTTTGTTTCTCCTCCCCTTCAGGTATTCCAATAATTCTGACATTGGAACATTTCATGTCATCATTTACTTCCCTGATTCTGTTTTCGTGGCTTCTAAGCTGTTTTAGGCTTCCTCCTGATCCTTTCTCTCTGTTTGTCCTCCAGATCACTAATTCTATCTTCTGTCTCCTGTCTCTGTTACCCTAGCTTTGAGAGAATTTAGATTAGATTGGAATTCATTGAGAGCATTGTGAACATCATCCCTGGTTGCTTTCAGTTCTGCCCTAATCAATTCTGTTTGGTCATCCATGGCTTTCTCCAACCTAGCTATTGCCTGGATAATTGTTAGCCTGAATTCTCTTTCTAACATATTGTCTATTGATAGCCATTAGCTCTGTTGCAGAAGGCCCATCCTTTGTATTTTTCTTCTGTTGGGCAT
This sequence comes from Mustela erminea, assembly GCF_009829155.1. NCBI lineage: Eukaryota > Metazoa > Chordata > Mammalia > Carnivora > Mustelidae > Mustela > Mustela erminea. The sequence goes on from NC_045617.1 coordinate 94,615,725, forward strand.
TCCTCCTCCTAGACATTTTGGTGGGAGATGACTGAACGGATGTACCTGGATGTATCAACCATGGTGCAGTCAAGGTGCATCCTGGAATGCTTCTGAGCAATCAGGATTCCCCACCCAAACAAGAGAAGAAAGAAAAGAAAAAGAAAAAGAGAGAGAGGGACAGGAAAAAAAGGGAAGATAAAAGAGAAGTTTCAGCCCAAATGGGCCCCAAGGTAAGATTTATGAAATATGCAAACAAAAAGACTGATAAAAGTATGACAAGAGAAAAAAAAATATATGCAAATAAAGGAAAAACCTCATCAAAAAGAACCCCAAGTGTAAGATTTATATACTGACAGGACTAACACAAAAACACAGAAACACTGGTGGAAGAAAAAGATGGGAAAGTGGTTATAAATTCTCAGTGTGGGCAAGGAAGGTTGTTTTGATTCTTCCTGGATGTATCTTGATATCTTTGTTAAAGGACTCAATTTTCCTAAGATAAAGGGGGATTAAAAATTGATTCACAGACCTGTACCCCTGGGGATAAAAATATATGTTTATAAAAAATAAAAAATTAAAAAAAAATTGGTTTACCTATAGGGGTAGCATTGATTGGGGAAAGGGGATTACTTTAGAGTTTAACTACATGAATATTAGAGAATAAAAATAAAAAAAGGAATAAACTAGACTAAACTAAACTAAAATTAAAAAAAATGGAAATGCAAAAGAAAAACACAGGTGTATGTATCAAAAAGTTCAGGTTAGAAGGTTATATGGAATTTGATGTACTGGACATCTCACTGTGATGGTAAATAGGTTAAAAAATTATCTGTATGTAAAAAAAAAAGAACCAGAATAGTGGGAACGATTTAAAAATAAAAGTTGTCCTATGAAGTAGTGGTGGTTGTTCTCTTGTAGTCTTTTTTTTTTTTTTCCCCTTTTCTGGTTGGTTTTCTGGGGGAGGGGCCTGCCACGTGGGTTTTCAGTCAATGATATTCCCTGATTTAAGTCCTCCCGCCCCCCCTCAGAGGGGTGGGCTCTGAGGAAACCGTTTTTTTCAGGCTTTTGTTCTCTGGAGGTTTTTATGTTTGTTCACTTTTTTTTTTTCCTCTTGCCTTGATGGCTTTTGATGGTTTTTGTAGGTTTAGAGGAAAGAAAACTGCACCCTGACCACCCTCTCAGAGAGAAGCCTCAGTCTGTTCTCCTGTGGGGGCTGTAGAGCTCATATAAATTCCCTGTTGGCTGCTGGCAGAGCAGGTTCTGAGTCACAGTCCCTGGGGACACAGGATCTTCTGCTTGTACCTAAAACCACAGCAGGGGCGGCTGTCTGGGCAGCTCCAGACTTCCAGAGAGGTTCCAAGCAGCGATCACACACTGTGATTGTCCCGTTGGCCCAGGATGGGAGTGCCTGGTCTCTCTGGGTCTAAGAGCACCAGACTTGTGTGCACCTCTCTCAGGGGAGGCTGTGGGTTGCACGGGCATCTCAGGCTCTGATACAATTGCGCAAATCTAAGAGGGCCGGGTTGGGCCTTTACGCACCTCTCCTAGGGGAGGGTGTGGGTTGCGAGCATGTCTCAGGCTCTGATACAGTGGCGCGGGTCGGAGTGCACCAGGCTGGGCCTTTGCGCACCTCTCTCGGGGGAGGGGCACACACGTCTCAGGCTCTGTTACCATGGCTCGGCATTCTACCGTCTGGCGAGGCTCCCAGCCCCTCACAGGAGCCAGACCCCACGTGTTCTTGGGCGTGCTGGTGGCTCAGGGACCAAGACCTGGTTTCTCCGCCACACTCTCTCTGGCTCAGTGCCAGGGGAGGCTGTCCTGGGTCTGGGGACTTAAGGTCCTGTCCCTAGCCGCCCCGATTCCTACTATTTCCCCCCTGCGATCCCTTGCTCTTTTGGAGTGCTTTCAACCAGTCTCCAAGTTAATGCTGGTCCCCAGATGCAGGGCACTCTCGTATTAGGGGTATTACTTTCCAATTGGTCACCTCTGGTTGCTCCCTCTCCCTTTTGTTTATCTTCCGATATCTGTCTGTCATTCCCACTTAGCTCTACCTGCCCACTGGCATCTTCTGCCCCTGTAGAGATCCAGACGTGTATAATTCTGATCTCAGGCTGATTTCATGAGTGATTGGAGTTCCTTGGTAGATAATCAGCTCACTTTAGGGTACTCGTTGAAACGGCGCCTCCTCCTACTTCTCTGCCATCTTGTCCTCCCTTGGGTTTTGCTTTTATCCTGCTCTTTTAAGACTTTTTCTTTATCACTACATTTTGAAAATTACTATGTGCCTTGGTATTGCCCTGCTTTTGTTGATTTTGATGGGAGTTCTCTGTGCCTTCTGGGTTTGAATGTCTGTTTCCTTCCCCAGATTAGGAAGGTTTTCTGCTATTTCTTGAAATAAATTTTCTACCACCTTTTCTCTATTTTCTTCTTCTGCAACTTCTATAATACAGATGTTACATTTGATGAAGTCAGAACATTATAGCCTTAAAAAGAAAAAAAAGCATATGCATTTTTTTCAAGAACACCTAGAATATCCTCCAGAATAGGTTACATATAAGTCACAAAACAGACCTCAACAAATGCAAAAAAGATTGAAATCATACTGTATAACTTCTCTGACTACAGCACTATAAAAATAGAGGTCAATCATAAATACCTGGAAGTTAAATAACATGCTACTAAACATTGAATAGGTCAACCAGGAAACCAAGGAAGAAATTTAATAACACATGGAAACAAATGAAAATGAAAACACATTGGGGATGCTTGCATGGCTCAGTCAGGTAAGCAACTGACTCTTGATTTCAGCTCAGGTCATGGTCTCAGGGTGTGGGATCAAACTCCTCATCAAGCTCTTCACTGGTCATGGAGGCTGCTTAAGATTTTCTCTTTCCCTCTCCTTCTGTCCCTCCCTCTTTCTTTCTCTCTCTCTTATTAAAAAAAATATTGAAAGTACAATAGTAAAAACCTTTGGAATGTAGCAAAAACCATCCTTTGAGGGAAGTATATAGTAATACAGGCCTATCACAAAGGGCAAGAAAAATCTCCAACAACCTAACCTTACATCTAAAGGAGATAGAAAAACTAAGCCTAAAGCCAGAAGAAGGAAATAAATAGTATAGATTAGATCAGAAACATACGACATAGAAACTAAAAATACAGTAGAACATGTCAATGAAACCAGGAACTAGCTCTTTGAAAAAAATAATAAAATGGATAAACCTCCAGCCGGTGTTATCAAAAAGAAAAGCTAAAGGGCTCAAATAATAAAATCACAAGTGAGAGAGAAGAAATAACAACCAATATAACAGAAATGCAAACAGTTATAAGAGACTGTTATAAGAAACTGTATGCCAAAAAATGACAACCTAGAAGAAATGGATAAATTCCTACAAACATATAAACCATGAAAACCAAAATAGGAAGAAATAGGAAACTTGAACAGACTCATAAGAAGCAAAGAAATTGAATTAATAATCAGAACCTCCCAAGAGAATTCCAGGGACAGGTTCCTTCACAGGTGAATTCTACCAAATATTTAAAGAATTAATACCAATTCTTAAACTATTCCAAAAAAGAAAAAAAGGAAAGAGAACTTCCAAAGTTATTCTATGAGACCAACATTACCCTGATAAAAAAACCAGATAAAGATCCCACTAAAAAAGAGAACTACAGGTCAATTTCTCAGATTAACATGATGGAAAAATTCTCAATAAAATACTAGCAAACTGAATCCAACAATATATTTAAAAAATCATTCACCATGATCCAGTGAGATTTATTCCTGGGCTTCAAGAGTGGTTCAATATTCTCAAACCAATCAACATGTTACACCACATTAATAAAGGGAAGGGAGAAAAACTATAATCATTGCAATAGATGCAGAAAAAGCATTTGGAAAAGTACATCCATTTATGATAAAAACCTTCGACAAAGAAGGAACATAAATAAATTATAGCAGAATTATTTTTTTAAGTTCATTACATTCTATTTAGTTAACAAAGAGTGTAATACTGCTTTTAAGAGTAGAATTTAGTAATTCATCACTTACATATAACTTCATGTGCTTATCACAAGTGCCGTCCTTAATACCCATCCACTATATAGCATCCCCTGCCCACCTCCCCTCCAGTAACCCTCACATGGTTTGCTATAGTTGAGAATCTCTTATGGTTTGCCTCCTCCTTTTTTCCCCCTTCCCCACGTTCATCTGTTTTGTTCCTTAAATTCCACATATGAATAAAATAATATTGTATTTTTTTTCTTTCTCTGACTTATTTTGTTTAGCATAATACAATCTAGTTCTACCCATTTTATTGCAAATGTCAAAGTTTTTCATTCTTCTTGATTGTTAAGTAGTATTGTGTGTGTGTGTGTAGATCTATATCTATTATCTATATCTATATCTATATCTATATCTTCTCCATCCACTCATCAGATCATGGACATTTGGCCTCTTTCCATAATTTGGCTATTGTGATAATGTTGCTGCATGGTTCCCTTCAAATAAGTATTTTTACTTACTAGGTAAATACCTAGTTGTCTTTAGCTGGTTTGCAGGGTAGTTCTATTTTAACTTTTTAAGGAACCTCCATACTGTTTGCCAAAGTGACTGCACCAGTTTGCATTCCCACCATCAGTGTAAGAGGATTCCCCTTTCTCCACATCCTTGCCAACATCTCATTGTAGTTTTGATTTGTATTTTCCTGATGATAAGTGACGTTGAGCATCTTTTCATATGTTAGCCACTGGGATGTCGTCTTCGGGAGTGTCTGTTCATGTCTTCTGCCCATTTCTTAACTGCATTATTTGTTTTTGTTGTTTAAGTTTTATACAGATTTTGGATACTGACATTTTGTCAAATGTCATCTGCAAATATCTTTTCCTATTCCAAGTACTGCCTTTTAGTTCTGTTGATTGTTTCTTGCCCTGTGCAGAAGCTTTTTACCTTAATGAAGTCCCAGTATTTCTTTTTTGTTTCCCTTGCCTCCTGAGATATGTCTAGTAAGAAATTGCTACAGTTGATTTGAAAGAGGTTGCTACCTCTGTTCTCTCCTAGGATTTTGATGGTTTCTTGCCTCACATTTGGGTCTTTGATCCATTTTGAGTTTATTTTCATGTATGGTAAGAAATTTGTCCAGTTTCATTCTTCTACATGATGCTATCTGGTTTTCTCAACACAATTTTTTGAAAAGACTATCTTTTTTCCATTGGATAGTCCTTCCTGCTTTGTCAAGGAGTAGTTGACCATATAGTTTTGGATGTATTTCTGGGTTTTCTGTTTTGTTCTATTGATCTATATGACTGTTTTGTGCCATTACCATACTGTTGTTGTTGTTGTTGTTTTTTAATCAATGCAGCTTTGTAATATAACTGAAGTTTAGAATTGTGATGCCTCCAGCTTTGCTTTTCTTTTTCAAGATCGTTTTGATTATACAGGGTGTTTTGTGATTGCATACAAATTTTAAGATTGTTTTTTCTGGCTCTGTGAAAATTGCTGGTGATAATTTGATAGGGAGTGCATTAAATGTGTAGATTGTTTTGTGTAGTATAGACATTTTTACCAATATTCTTTCAATCCATGAGCATGAAATTTTTTCCATTTCTTTCTGTCACGTTTGATTTCTTTCATCATTACTCTATAGTTTTCAGAGTACAGATCTTTTACCTGTTTGGTTAGGTTTAATCCTAGGTATCTTATCAGTTTGGGTGCAATTGTAAATGAGATTGATTCCTTGATTTCTCTTTCTTCTGAGAAATTATTTCATTACTGGTATATAGAGATGCAACAGATTTCTGTGTGGTGACTTTGTATCCTGCAAATTTGCTGAATTTGTGTATTAGTTCTAGAAGTTTTTTTGCTAATTTTTAGTGGAGTCTTTCAGGTTTTTGAAATAGATTATCATGTTATCTGTGAATAGTGAAAGTTTGACATCTTCCCTTCCTACTTGGAAGACTTTTATTTCTTTTTGTTGTCTGATTGCTCTGGCTAGGACTTCCAGTAGTATGTGAAGTAACTCATGATGAGAGTGGACATTCCTGTCTTGTTCATGACCTTAGGGTGGGGGGAATCTCTGTTTTTTCCCCCACTGGGGATATGAGTTGTGAGTCTTTTGTATATGGCCGAAATGGTGTTGAGGTATGTTCCTTCTATTCCTACTTTCTTGAGGGTTTTTATCAAGAAAGGATACTATATTTGTCAAATGTGGGTGTTTTTTTTTTTTTTCCTGCATTTACTGAGAGGATCATAGAGGGTTTTTTTCCTTTATTTTATTAATGTAGTGAATCGGGTTGATTGATTTGTTGATTGTGAACCTCACTTACAGAACAGGAATAAATCCAACTTGATTTTGTTGAATAATTCTTTTAATGTGTTGTTGGAATTGTTTTGCTAATATATTGGTAAGAATTTTTGTATCCATGTTCATCAGAGAGATTGGTCTGCAATTCTCCTTGTTAGTGGGGTCTTTATTTTTGGAATCAAGGTAATGTTGGTCTCATAGAATGAGTTTGAATGCTTTCTTAATTTTTTTTTTTTTTGAACAGTAACTACTGATTCAATTTCTTTGCTGGTTATGGGTCTGTTTAAGTTTCCTATTTTGTCCTGTTTCAGTTGTGGTAGTTTGTATGTTTCTAGAAATTTATCTATTTCTTCCAGATTGACCAGTTTGTTGGCATATAATTTTTTATAGTATTTTCTTATAATTGTATTTCTGTGGTATTGGTTATGATCTCTCCTCTTTCATTCAAGATTTTATTTATTTACATCTTTTTTTCTTTTTCATAAGTCTGGGTGTTTATCAATTTTGTAAGTTATGGGTTTATCAATTTTATCTTTTCAGCTCCTAGTTTCATTGATCTGTCCTACTGTTTTGTTGTTTGTTTCTGCATCATTTATTTCTGTTCTAATCTTTATCTTTTCCCTTTGTCTGATGGCTTTAAGGGTTCATTTGCAATTCTCTTTCTAGCTCCTTTTGGTGTAAGCTTAGGTTTGAGACTTTTCTTTCTTCTTGAGGTAGGCCTGTGTTGCTATATACTTTCCTCTCATGACTGCTTCTGTTGCATCCCAAGGTTATGGACTGTTGTGTTTTCATTTTTATTTGCTTCCATGTAGTTTTTATTCTTTAATTTCCTGGTTTACCCATTTGGGTTTTTGTTGTTGTTGTTTTTGTTGTTGTTGTTGTTGTTTGACAGACAGAGATCACAAGCAGGCAGAGAGGCAGGCAGAGAGAGAGAGGAGGAAGCAGGCTCCCCGCTGAGCAGAGAACCTGATGTGGGGCCCATCTCAGGACCCTGGGATCATGCCCCGAGCCAAATGCAGAGGCTTTAACTCACTGAGCCACCCAGGTGCCCCAAACCTTTCATTCTTTAGCAGGATGTTCTTTAACTTCCATGTACTCATGGTCTTTCCAAATTTGTTTGTGTTTGATTTCAAGTTTCAGAGTGTTGCAGTCTGAGAATATGCATAATATGATCTCAATTGTTTTGTATTTGTTGAGGCCTGATTTGTGACCCAGTATATGATCTATTCTGGAGAATGTTCCATTTGTCTTGAAAAGAGTGTGTATCTCTTTTGATTAGATCCTACAGGTGAACTTTTCTTGTTCTTTCTTTTAGGATGAATTCTTTCATCTTGGTATTTTGTATTTCTGTCTTTTCTCCGTTAATAAAGCCAACTATGTTTCCTGCTCCTGTAGTGAAAGCTATATTAAGAAGGGGATCATACACTGTTCAGGGCCTTGCACTTCAGTACATGTTTCTGGTGTATGCTCCATACACTCCATATTATGTTTTGACTGTTCTTTCCCCAGGTTAGTCTTCTGCAGAGTTTTTCCTTGCCTGCAATGGGATGTTTTTGGATCTTGTCTAGTATGTAGTGAGTTTTAACTAGGTGTGTTTCGCTCTGCTTGTTAAAAGAGGCTAGGTCCTATATCCACTAGAGCTCAAGATTTGCAGCATTTTATGGTCAGTAGACTTGGCACCTATGGGAGGGTTTGTGCTGGCCTTCTGGGAGAGAGACCTCACTGCTCTTCTGGCTCTCAGGCACTCTTATGCTAGTCAAAAAGCACTCGCAGAATGTGGAGGTTGTGGCTTGATATAAGTGGCTCTAGCCTCCACTGTAGCCACTATGCTGCTCACTGAAGTCTGTTTATGCTGATGGGTGGGACTTGGAAGGAGAAATGACATCAGCTGCCTCTCCAGTCCCTACAAAGAGGAGTTTATGCCTACTGCTATTCAGGAAGTCTCAGAGAAGAGTGAAACATCTCCCTTCAGGTGTCCAGGCAGTCCTCAGATCCCTGCCTTCACCTTGTTGCATCTGAACTATCTGCCCACCCATGTGGTGCAGTGATCCTGCATTTTATCTCAGGCATACCAGCTGGGTTTCAAAACTCCAAATTTTAGGGACTTCGTGCAGAATGGACCCACTCTCATCCTCTGGGGATAGATCTCATTGCTTTGTGGTTGGTGCTGGTTTGTCCTAGAAGGGCAGTCACATGAACACACAGGGGCCTGGAGTTTATGGTAAAGTGCAGCAAAAATGTGGTGTTAGGTTACCTGGTCTCAGCAGGTATCTCTGCTCCTATGCTAATGAACAGGCACCTGCTGGTACTTTTGTCTCCTGAGAGGCAGTGCCACCTCTCCCAAATGCACTCCAAGAAGGGGAACTGTCTCTTCCATTGTGGCCCAGGGGACCTTACACCACATTGTCCATTCCTGGGCATTTGCCTTCTTTCTCCACAGGAGCACCACTACATCCACCAGGCTCCAGGCTGGCCATGACATGGACATCCAAACCTTCAATCTTTGAACTCTGTTGCTTATGATTAATTGTAATTATCAGTCCTTCTTATTTTTCCTATCGATGGTTTTGGGGAAATGGTTTTCTTATGTGATCCCCTGTGTGCTGTTCCCTTGCTCTCCATCTCATCTCCCTCTGTGATCAGAGCTCCCTCTCCTCCACAGCACCAGTGATTCTTTTCTTACCCCAAATCATGTCTCTATACTTCCTACCTTCTACCATGTGGCCTCTTTTCTCTCGCTAGTTAGGTGGCTTATTCTCAGTCCTCAGATCAATTTCTTGGGTATTCAGAATGATTTCATATTTTCTAGATGTTTCTGAAGGACAAGACAAGCATAAGTTTTCCATACTCCTCCACCATTTTAACTCCTCCCCATAAAGCAGCATTATCTATAGTAGTTAAATTAAGGAAACAACCCAAGTGTCCACAGACTGATGAATGGATAAAAAAGTTGAGGTGTATATATGCAATGGATTGTTACTCAGCCATAAAAAAGAATGAAATCTTGCCATTTACAGTGACATGGATGGAGCTAGACAGTATTATGCTAAGTGAAATAAGTCACTTAGAGAAAGAAGGATATCATATGTCAGTCACTTGTGAAATTTAAGAACACAAATAAGCAAGGGGGGAAAAAAAAGCAAACCAAGAAACAGATTCAACTTCAGAAACAACTGATGATTACTAAAGGGGAGATGGGTTGGGGGAGGGATGCATGAAATAGGTGATGAGAATTAAATATTGCACTTGAACTGGGTGTTGTATAAAGTGTTGAATCACTATATTGTATACTTGAAACTAACATTGCACTGTATGCTAACTGGAATTTAAATAAAAACCTTAAAAAATTTTCCATTTAAGTTACACAGTTGTGTCATTGTTCTAAATATAAAGAAAATATTCCCTAAATTTGGTTTGGAAAATAAAGTATGAAGTAAAAGAAAATCACCTATAAGCCCATATTCAAATACAAATAGTTAACATTTTAATCCTTTCCTTCTAGCTTCTATATAATGCATTATGTGCTAAGTTGAATATGTACAATTTCTGTCATCAAAATATCATTGTAGTGTGAACACAGCAGTTGTTTGTTTTTGTAATGTAATGCAAATGTGTGACTTAAGCTTTTATCACAGAGACATCCAGTTTAAAGATGGCTTCCAGAATAAGCACACTGCCAGCCACACAGCTAGATAAAGAGCCAGCCCCCATGGCCTCACCCCTTGAGGTTCCTTTGTTTTACAGATCCTGATTCATTTAGATAACTGGCTATTTGAGCCCCTTGTTTTCTCTCCCCATGCTTTAAATATCCATTCTTATATTTCATTTTTAAAATTACCAATTTTTTTTTTAATTTGACAGATCACAAGTAGGCAGAAAGGCAGGCAGAGAGAAATGGGGAAACAAGCTCCCTGCTGAGCAGAGAGCCCAATGCAGGGCTTGATCCCAGGACCCTGAGATCATGACCTGAGCAGAAGGGAAAGGCTTAACTCACTGAGCCACCCAGGTGGCCCCCAATTTATTTTTAATGGAAGTATCATTGACACAGTTTTGCCTTAGTTTTAGGTGTACAACATAGTGATTCCACAAACCTATACATTATGCTTTGTTCATCACAAATGTGGCTACAATCTGTTAACAAAAAAGTCTATTACAATACCATTGACTATATTCGTTATGCTGTATCTTTCATCACTGTGACTTATTCTTTCCATAACTGGAAGTCTGTACCTCCTACCCCCTTTCACTCCTTTGTCCATCCCCTACCAGTCCCTTCCCTCTAGCAACCATCAGTTCTCTGTATTTATGGTTCTGGTTCTGGTTTATTTCTTGCTTGGTTTGTTTAGATTCTGCATATAAGTGAAATCAGTTCTAGAGGGAAGGAGGCAAGTAGGAGACCTTGTTTCATCTGGTCCCTCCAGCTTAGCTGAATATCTATCAAACCATTCTGAACACCCACAAATGCAGCCTGAGATATAAATTTAAATCTACAAGCAGTAAAAAGACTACACTTTGCATGGTAGGAGGTGCAGAGTTGCGAATCTGTGGGAAAATATAAGAAGATAAACAATGTGATTGGTAAAAAAAATTAAGGAAAATCATGCGATACCTAGAAATATATCTAACCAGAAAGGTAAAGGATCTGTACCACAGAAACTATAGAACACTTAAAGAAACTGAGGAAGACACAGGGAGATGCAAAGACATTCCATGTTCATCGATTGGAAAAATAAGCATTATTAAAATATCTATGCTGCCCAAGCAATTTACACATTCAATGCAATCACTGTCAAAATACCACTGACATTTTTCACAGAGTTGGAACAAACAATCCTAAAATGTGTATGGAAGCAGAAAAGAGATGGAATCACTCAGGAAATGTTGAAAAAGAAAACCAAAGCTCGGGGCATCACAATGCCTGACTTCAACCTATGTTACAAGTCTATGATCGAGACATCATGGTGCTGGCATAGAAACAGACACAGATCAATGAAACAGAATAGAGAGCCCAAAAGTGAACCCTCAACTCTATAGTCAACTTATCTTTGACAAAGCAGGAATGAATATCCAATGGAAAAAAGACAGCCTCTCCAATAAATGGTGTTGGGAAAATTGTACAGTCACGTACAGAAGAATGAATCTAGATTATTCTCTCATAGCATACACAAAGATAAACTCAAAATGGATGAAAGATCTAAATGTGAGACAGAAATCCATCAAAATCCTAAAGGAGAATACAGGCAGTATCCTCTTTGACTATGGCCACAGCAACTTCTTGCAAGATACATTTCTAAAGTCAAGAAAAACAAAAGCAAAAATGAATTATTTTGACTTCATCAAGATTAAATCTTCTGCACAGCAAAGGATACAGTCAACAAAACTGAAAGGTAACCTACAAAATGGGAGAAGATATTTGCAAATGACATACCAGATGAAGGGTTAGTATCCAAAATCTATAAAGAACTTAGCAAACTCAACACCCAGAAAACAAAGAATCCAGCCAAGAAATGGGCAGAAGACATGAACAGACACTTCTTTTAAAAAGATATACTAATGGCCAACAGACATATGAAAAAATGCTCACATCATTTGTCCTCGGGGAAATACAAATCAAAACCATAATGAGATACCACCTCACACCAGTTAAAATGGTTGAAATAACAAGATTGTGAACAACAAATGTTGATGAAAATGTGGTGGGACTTACACTTTTGGTGGGAATACAAGCTGGTACAACCACCCTGGAAAACAGAATGGAGGCTTTTCAAGATGTTAAAAATATAACTATCCTATGAGAGACTATGGACTCTGAAAAACAATCTGAGGGTTTTGAAGGGACGGGGGGTGGGAGGTTGGGGTACCAGGTGGTGGGTATTATAGAGGGCACGGATTGCATGGAGCACGGGGTGTGGTGCAAAAATAATGAATACTGTTATGCTGGAAATAAAAAAAAAAAAAGAATGTACGGCAACACAAAAAACACCAATAAAAAAAAAGTCCTCTTTTAAAAAAAAAATATATATATATAACTATCCTACTACCCAGCAATTGCACTACTGGGTGTTTATCCTAAAGATATGAATGTAGTGAAAATAAGGGACACATGCACCCTCATGTTCATAGCAGCAATGTCCACAATAGCCAAACTGTGGAAGGAGCCAAGATGTCCTTCAACAGATGACTGGATAAAAAAGATGTGGTACATATATGCAATGGAATATTACTTAGCCATTAGAAATGATGAATACCTATATTTACATTGATATGGATGGAACCAGAGGGGATTATGCTAAGTGAAATCATCAGTCAATGAAAGACAATATCATATGGTTTCACTCATATATGGAATATAAAAAATAATGCAGAGGACAATAGGTGATAGGAGGGAAAACTGAGCAGGAAGAAATCAGAAAGAGAGACAAATCAGGAGAGACCCTTGACTCCAGGAAACAAACTGAGGGTGCGCATAGGGAGAAGGATGGCAGGATTGGGTAACTGGGTGATGGGTTTATTAAGGAGGGCATGTGATTTGATGAGCACTGGGTGTTATATACAGCTAACAGATCACTGAACATTATTCAAAACTAATATACTCTATGTTGGTTAATGGAACTTAAATTTTAAAAAGTTGATGCTAAAGCCCTAAAAAGAAAAAGTAAAACTATATGATATTTGTCTTTTTCTGACTTATTTCACTTAACATGATACCCCGTGAGTCCATCCATGCTGTTGTAAAAGGTAGGATTTCATTCTTTTCTAAGGCTGAGTAATATTCCATTATATATATGTGTATGTCTTCTTTTTTTAAAAATTATATTTATTAACATATAATGTATTACTTGCCCCGGGGTACAGGTCTGTGAATCATCAGGCTTATAATATGTTTTCTTTATCCATTCATCTGTTGACAGGCTATTTCCATACCTTGGCTATTATGTATAATGCTGCAATAAAGATAGGGATGCATATAGCTTTTCAAATTACTGCTTTTGTTTTCTTTGAGCATATGCTCAGTAATATAATTACCAGTTCATATGTTATTTTCATTTTAAATTTTTTGAAGGACCTCTGTTTTCCATAGTGAATGCACCAATTTACATTCCTGCCAATGTGTACCAGCATTCCCTTTTCTTTACAATCTTGTTGACACTTGTTATTTCTTGTCTTTTTGATTCTAGCCATTTTTTACTGGTATGAAGGAATATCTTATTGTGGTTTTGGTTTGCATTTTCCTGATGATTTGTGATGTTGAGAATTTCTTCATGTATCTGTTGACTATCTGTGTCTTATTTGGAAAAATGTTTATTCAGGTCCTCTGCCCATGTTTTCATTGGGTTGTTTTCTTTCTGGTTTTGAATTGTAAAATTTATTTATGTATTTTGGATATTATCAAATATATCATTTGCAGATTTCCTCCTATTCAGTAGATTGCATTTATATTTTGTTTATTATTTTCCTGCTCTGAAAAACTTTTTATTTTGGCATAGCCCTAATAGTTTATTTTTGCTTTTATTTCCCTAGCTTGGGGAGATAATTCTAGAAAAAATTGCTAGGGTCAAGGTCAAAGTATGGTTTTTGTTTTTTTGTTTGTTTTCCCTAGGACTTTTATGGCTTCAGGTCTCACATTTAACACTTTAATCCATTTTAGTTTATTTAGTTTAGTATATGATGTAAAAAAAAAAAAAAATGGTCCAGCTTTATTCTTTGTCTGTAGCTAATTTTCCCAACAATTGAGACTATTGAGAAGACTAATCTTTCTGCATTGTATGTTTTTGTCTCCTTTTTCTGATGATTGACCATATAAGCATAGATTTATTTCTGAGTTCTCTATCCTATTCCCTTTGTCTATGTGTTTTGTGCAGATAATATGCTGTATTCTTTAGTTTTGGAGTGTATCTCGAAATCTGAAATTGTGATAACTTCAGCCTTGTTTTCCTTTCTCAAGATTGCTTTGATTATTGCAGATTTTCTGTGATTCATACACATCTCATGATTATTTGTTCTGTTACTCTGAAAATGGTCAGTGGTATTTTGATAGGGATTATACTGATTCTGTCAATTTTGGAAGGTAGTTTGAACTTTTTTTTGAACATTTTTCCAATCCATGAGCATTGCATTTTTTACTTTGTTTACATCATCTTTAATTTCTTTCATCAATGTTTCATAGTTTTCAGAATACAGGTGTTTTAACATTTTGGTTAAGTTTATTCCTAGATATTTTATTCTTTTTTTGTGCTATTGTAAATGTTTTTTTTTTTAATTTCTCATTTTGCCACTTTGTTATTATATAAAAATGCAACAGATTTTTGTATATTAATTTTTACCTTGCAAAATAACTTTTACTTTAGTGTTTTTGTTGGATTTTTTAGGGTTTTTTATGTAAGATATTATGTTATTTGTAAATAATGCCAGTTTTACTTTTTTCTTACACATTTTGAGGCCTTTTATTTCTTGCCTGATGTTGTGGCTAGGACTAGTACTATGTGAATAAAAGAGGTGAGAGTGGACCACCTTGTTTTTTTCCTGATCTTGGAGGAAATTCAGTTTTTCACTGTTCAGTATGATATTAGCCATGAATTTTTCATATATGGCTTTTTAAATGTTGAGACATATCCTCTTTAAATTCACATTGAAAATTCTTATCATGAATTGATTTTGTTTTGTCAAATGCTTTTTCTGCATCTACTGAGATAATCATGATTTTTTTATTCTTAATTGTGTTAATGTGGTATATTATATTGTGGTCTGAGGATATTCAAATATCTTTGTATTCCTGGGAATAAGTGTAACTTGATTGTGGTGAATGATCCTTTAAATGTATTGTTGATTTCAGTTTTTAAAATATTTTGTTGAAGATTTTTGCACGTATGATGGATTTATTTATTTATTTATTTATTTATTTATTTTTTGGGGTAGTGTCCCTGTCTGGTTTTTGTATCAGGGTAATGGTGGCCTTGTAAGTATCCTCTTCCACCTTTTGCAATAGTTTGAGAAGTATAGGCTTTAACTCTTCTTTAAATGTTCTGTAGAATTCACCTGTGAATCCATCTGCTCCTGGACTTTTGTTGAGAGTTATTTTATTACTGATTTAATTTCTTTACTAGTAATCCATCTGTTTAGATATCCAATTTTTCCTGATTCAGTTTAAGAAGGTTGTATATTTCTATGAATTTAACCCTTTCTTCTGGATTTTCTAATTTGGCATATAATATTTTGTACTATTCTCATAGTCCTTTTCATGTCTATTGTGTCAGTGGTTATATTTCCTCTTTTACTTGTGATTTTGAGTCCTCTCTCTTTTTTTTTTTTTTTTTTTTTTTTTTTTGATGAGTCTGGCAAAACTTTTATCAGTTTTGTTCTTCTTTCCAAAGAACCAGCTTTTCTTTGATATTTTGGTTTTTTAATTCTCTAATTTACTTCTGCTTTCACCTTTATTATTTCTTCCCTTCTAACTTCAGGCTTTCATGGTATTTTCTAGTTTTTTTAGGCCCAAGGTCAGATTATCTGAGATTTTTCTTGCTTCGTGAGGTAGGCTTGTAAAGGTCCCTTTTTTTTTTTTAAAAAAAAAAGATTTTATTTATTTATTTGATAGAGAGAGAGAACATAAGCTTGGAGAGCAGGGAGAGGAAAAACCAGGTCTTTTTGCTGAGCAGAGAGCCTGATGTGAGGCTTGATCCCAGTACCCTAGGATCATGACCTGAGCTGAAGACAGATGTTTAACTGACTGAGCCACCCAGGCATCCCTAAACTTCCAAGTGCTTTTACTATATGCCAAATACCATTGTGTTTTCATTTTTGTCTCCATGTATTTTTTAAAATTCTTCTTTGATTTCTTTGTTTACCCATTGATTAATATGTTGTTTAGCCTCCATATGTTTATATTTTCTCCTAGTATTTTTCTTGCTTCTCTTTTTCTTCTTCTTATGGTCATTTGTTTCTCGAAGTCCACATATGTATGAAATATCTTGGTCTGCCTCTCTTTTTCCCCTCTCCACCATGTTTATTTGTCCAGTTATTTTTCTTAATTTCATGCCGTCATGGTCAGAAATGATGTTTGATATAATATCATTCTTCTTAAATTTATTGAAATGTGTTTTGTGACCTAACATATGATCTGTCCTGGAGATTTTTCCAAGTGCACTTGAAGGGAATGGGTATTCTATTGTTTGGGGATAAAATGATCCATATATATCTGTTACGTCCATTTGGTCTAATGTGTCATTCAAAATATGGTTTCCTTAAAGATTTCTTTTTTTTTTTTTTCCCGGATGATGGATCCATTAAAATAAGTTTGTTGTGGGGCACCTGGGTGACTCAGCAGGTTAAAACTCTGCCTTAGGCTCAGGTCATGATCTCAGCATTGTGGGATTGAGGTCCACATTGGGCTCTTTGCTCAGCATGGAGCCAGCTTCCCCCTCTTTCTCTGCCTGCATCTCTGCCTACTTGTGATCTCTCTCCTTCTGTCAAATAAATAAAATCTTTAAATAAAATAAGTTTGTTGTTAAAATACCCTATTATTTTTGTGTTGCTGTCAATTTCTTCTTTATGTCTGTTAATATTTGGTCTATGTTTTTAGGTGTGCTAATGCTGGGTGCATAGATATTTATAATTGTCATGTCATCTTATTGGTTTGATCTCTTTAACATTATGCAATGCCCTTCTTTATCTCTTGTCTTTGCTTTAAAGTATGTTTTAAAAAAAAAAAGGATGAAAACTGTAAGAAACTCTTAACTATAGACAACAAGCTGACTGTTGATGGAGGGGAGGTAGGCAGGGAATGTGCTAAATGGCTGATGGGTATTAAGGAGGCAAATGTGATAAGCACTGGGTTTTTATGTAAGTGACAAATCACTAAATTCTACTCCTGTATGTGTCTATAGGTCAGAGGTGAGATTTGTGGATGGCATATTTGTGGGTCTTCTTTTTTATTTGTTTGTTTTTGTTTTTTTTTTTCTAATCTCTTCAGTTTCCTGTGTCCTGTATTTATTGCCATTTTATTGTTTTCTTGTTATTTTTGCATTTTATTTTTCTTTACTTGATTAATTCATTGTGATTAATGACTTTCTTTAGTGTTATGCTTGGATTTCTTTCTTTCTTTTTTTTTTTTGTGTGTAACTATTACAGGTTTTTGGTTTGTGGTTACCATTGAGTTACCATTGAGTTACCATCCTAAGTATACAGCAATTTATACTAAGTTGATGGTCACTAAATTTGAACCTATTCTAAGAGAAATCCAATTTTATTCCTTTGCTCCACTATTTTTATGTTATCATATTTTACAATTCTTTATTTTGTGAGTTCTCTTAAGTAACTTTTTAGATATAATTGACTTTGCTACTTTTTTCTTTTAGTCTTCATACTAGCTTTATAACTGATGCTCTACTGTATATTTGCTTTTACTTATATTTGTTTTTCCTTTTTTTTCCCTCCTAATTCTCCTTTGCTTTTCCACTTAAGTCTTTTTAACATGTCTTGGATGGCCATTTTAGTGGTGATAAAGTCCTATATCTTTGTCTTGGAACATCTTCATCTCTCCTTCAATTTAAATGATTACCTTGCCAGGCAGATTGTTCTTGGTTGTAGGTTTTTTCTTTCCATACTTTGAATATATCATGCCACTTTCTTCTGGCCTGTGAAGTTTCTGCTGAAAAATCAGTTGATAGTTTTGTGGAATTTCCATTATACATAGCTAGTTGCTTCTCTTGTGGTGCTTTTAAAATTATTTACCTTTAATCTGTGAAATTGTAACTATTATGCTTTGTGTGGACCTCCGTGCATCCATCTTATTTGAAACTCTTTATGCTTCCTGATTCTGGATGTCTATTTCCTTCTTCAGTTTAGGGAAGTTTTTAGCTATTATTTCTTCAGATAATTTTCCTGCCTCTTTCTCCTCCTTCTCATGCTTCCGTAGTGCCAGTGTTTGTTTGCTTGATAATGTATAAGAGATTCCCTTAACTTATCTTCATCTTTAAAAATAAAAACTTTCTTGGTGCTATTCTTTAGCTTGGGTGCTTTGCATTACTCTTTCTTCGAGATTGCTGACCCATACTTCTGCATCTTCTAATCTACTTTTGACTCCTTCTAGTGTATTTTCATTTCAGTTATTGTTTTTTCAAACTCTGATTCTATTTTATACTTTATATCTCTGTGTTGAAATTCTCACTGAATTCAACCACTCCTCTCTCTAGTCTGGTTAGCATCTTTAGGACCACATTTTGATCTCGGTATAAAGCAGATTACTTATCTATTTCATTTAGATGTCGCCCCCCCAACAAGGTTTGTCTTATTCTTTTATTTGGAGCATGTTCCTCTGTCTCCTTATTTGCTTTTTTGTTTCTGTGAATTAGGAGGGACAGCTACTTCT
The DNA here is from genome assembly GCF_009829155.1 of Mustela erminea. Taxonomy (NCBI): domain Eukaryota; kingdom Metazoa; phylum Chordata; class Mammalia; order Carnivora; family Mustelidae; genus Mustela; species Mustela erminea. The sequence goes on from NC_045617.1 coordinate 94,634,373, forward strand.
AATCTAGAAAGAATGGTCTTGTGTATGGTTATTTCCTGCATAGATTGTGTGCTTAGTGACTTTGGCTGGCTGGGTGGTGCTGTGACTAGTGTGGGCTTGGGGTCCTGGGGCACTCTGCTGAGGCCACCCTGGTGGGAAGATCAGAGCTGAGGTGGGTTCAAGCTGCCCAGTTTGGGGGCTCTCTGTGCAGAGGATTTCCTGGCAGGACATCTGAAGCCAAAATGGGCATGGCCATAGTGGTCCTAGGGCTTTCTGCCCTCAGGGTGCCCTAGCAGAACAGTTGATCTTAAAGTAGGTGCTAACCACATTTTTCAGGGCTCTCCACACAGAGGGTGCCTTCATAGGAGAGCTGAAACAGAGGTGCAAGCTGGGGTGTCCCAGGATGCTTCCTGGTGAGTGTTTTAGAGCAAAAGTGATTTAGGCCTGGAGTGTTTTATACCTGTGCCACCTTGGCAAGGTGGTTGGACCTGTAGCAAGACTTGACCAGGAATATCCCAGTGTGTGTGATCCCAAGCTATGCTTGGGTCACATTGTGGGATAGTTAGGTCTGGTTTGGACTAGGAGATCAGGGATCATGGAGGCAGTGACCTGGCTGATTGTCTAGACCCTGCTCTTGACTGTGCTATCAAGCTGGAAGGGAAACACAAACTGGGGTGCTCATCATGCCTTTTGACCAGGAGGAAGTTGCAGCAGCTCTCCACCCACAATTTGGCAGAGTTCTAGGGCTGGATCCTTTGTATTTTAGTAGTAGTTCTGCTGCTGCTGCTGTTTCTCCTCCTCCCCCTCCTTTCCCCCTCCCCCCCGGCTGGCTATGGTGCACAGACCTTGCTCCCATCTGTGCTAGCAAAGTGGAGGGAGTGCATGAACTGCAACATTCACTGGCCCCTCAAACCTAGACAAAGTTGCAGCAACTCACTCCACTGTTAGGCAGCTTCTAAAACCAGCTCCCTGATATTCTAGTTGACCTTTTAAACCATAGCTTTTTCTCCTGTGCTCCAGGACAGATGAATCTGCTCACAGTTCCTTAGTACTATCCCTCCCCAGAATAGTTCAGTGTCCATAATAGAGGTTTCCTTTGTTACCATGGCTCCATCTCTCTTGCTGTTCTCTATGTAATGTATCTTTTGTTGTGCTGATGCTGTTCAGTCAGACCTTGCTTATTCTTCAGAGTGAATTACTTTATAAATGGGTATAGATTTGGTCTGTCTATGGAGGAGGTAATTTCAGGGACTTTGTATGTTGCCATCTTTGGCCCTCCCTTCTCCCTGCTCTTATTTTTATATTTACCAATAAAGAGTGATGCTGTGAAACTTTAAGCCCCTACACTTTACCCCAATAAAAGAAAAACCCCAGGCTTATGCACTCTCTCCTTCTGCTATGACCCCACTGTGTGGTTCCAGGTGTTCTGTGTACTCTTCAGGACTTGCAAGTAATAAACATTCTCCCTTCCCAGCCCCCACCAAAATTTCCTGATTGTTACTGCAGGTAGCATCTTGCAATCATAATAAGAACCATAGGGCCCTATCCAGCTACAACACTGGTATTGAAACAAAGACTGGCACAAAACATTTTAATTTTTCTCTCTTAATAAGGAAAAATTTCCCCAGCCATTGGGTAAAATCTATCAGGACTATGATACTTTGCTAAATGTGAAGTAATAGTCTCTTGAGTTTATAAATGCAGACCCTGTTCATAATTTGAATATCACACCCAATGTAGTAAACAGGATTCTGAATTTGCTACTAGTCATTCTCCCCATCCTAGCTCATGTCTACTTCAGGTTGGAATCCTACAGTGGGTGGGGAGAGGAGTGTCTTCTCATTGTCCTTCCAACTAGCTATTGCACATTTTAAAACCTTCTAGTACTAAGGTTTGGGAAAGGAGGATAAGAAGAAACAAACAGGTCTTACTTTTGATGTCAGCTCTATGCTCTCTGGAGGCTGGTGGAGATTTTAAGGCTGAGTCCTTTTTTCCTGGAATTACTTCCCTTTACTTGAGTGAGTACATTTCTATCTCTGGTTATTGCTTGGGAGCTTTTTTTTTTCAGGCCCTGTGGTCTCTTCTACATTTCTTGTTGTTGGGATCCTGCCACTCTTCTAGGTAGCTATAGAATACCTTACACTAGCTTTCCTTTCTTGGCTAACTGGACCCTAGGAAACATGCATGCATTTGCATCCCATGCCTAGAAGAATCTGATTGTGCATGGAAGTGTCCTCTCATAGTAGCATAATCTTATCTCTGCTCCCAAGGAAATTAGGGCTCTTTATCATCTGAACTGAACTTCTGAGTATTTCTTTTTTTTTTTTTTAATATTTTATTTATTTGACAGAGAGTTAGAGAGAAAGCACAAGTAAGCAGAGCGTCAGGGAAAGGGGGAGAGAGAGAAGCAGGCTCCCCGCTGAGCAGGAAGCCCGATGTGGGGCTCGATCCCAGGACCCTGGAATCATGACCTGAGCCGAAGGCAGCTGCTTAACCAACTGAGCCACCTGGGTGCCCCCTGAGTATTTCTTTAGGATAGTGTCTTAGCCTATTCAGGCTGATAAAACAAAATACCAGAGTCTGGATAACTTATAAAAAACAGAAAAGTTTCTCACTATTCCAGATGCTGAAAGTAAGAGATCAGGGTGCCCACATAGTGAGGTAAGGGACTTATTTGAGGCCACAGATTTCTCTTGAGTCCTGACATGGCAGAAGTTTCAAGAGGTCTCTCATGACTTAATCAGTAGCAAAGGCCCCATCTCCTAAATATCATCATAGTAGGCATTAGGATTTCAGCATACTAATTTTGGGAGGAAACAGTCAGACCTTAGCAGATAGGTTCTAAAAAGTGGTGGAATTCAATCATTTTGAAGTCTAATTTTATATTTTTCTTCAATTATGTACTGAGAAGATGGTATTTCTTTCATTTTTCCACGCTGTAACTTGATTGACTTTATATTTTAATCTTTGAGATGACTTTATTTTTAATAAATAAATCAAACTTTCTTTGATTTCATGATTATTTCTGCTTGGAAAGTCACTGGCATACAGACAACAAATAGGCTTTTACATTCTAAGGCTTATCTCCATCCTAACATATTTTCCTTTTATGCATGGCATTAAAATCTCCTTGTTTTCTTTCAAATTTTTTGGCCTCCCTAGCATCTCTTTCATATGACCTTAACAATGCAATGTTGTAGTTCTTTGATGTTCTATTTGAGGATGGCTTTTGATTTCCCAAGCTAGTCTCACCCTTTGCTATGAATTCAGTTGCTATTCATATTTAAGTAATTATCAAATTTACATCTCCACTGAAGTTTTCTCTTGAGTTTTAGATATGCATTTACTTTTCTACTTCATACCTGTGCCTGACCAAATTATATGTCTAAAATTTTAAAAAATGATCCTTGTCCTCCCCAACTTGCTTTTCCTCTGGTGTTTGCTATCTCAAATAGCTCCACAAATGCCTTACTCCTAGTGTACATGGAATTTTTTATTTGACCCTAGATTTGTATCTTAACCCCATAGTCAATCAATTACCAAGCATTAATTTCCCTGTCTAAATAGCCCCAAGTCAACTGATTTTTTTTTCTCATTTCGTTTGTCATCATCCTAAACCCCACTTGTATCATTAGTTACCTTGATTATTGTACCATCTCCTAGCCTATATGGACCCCAGAGAGTTATTTTTTCTTTCAGGATAATCTCTACAATAAAATTAGAGACTTTAAAAAATAATTTTATTTCATTCTTCTGTCTAAAGCTCTTTATCTTCTATTCTCATTAGAGTAAAGGTTCAAAATACTAACACTGGTATTGTCCTATGAGATAAATCATGTTTACCTCTTACCCATCTCTTTTTAGGATACATTCTAGCCATTCAGTGGCCCATTTTCTTCATCTTTTTTGTTCTTTCTAATCTCAAGGTCTTTGCATACATTATTGCATCATCTAAATCATATGCTACAAACCCTCTTTCAACTCACTCACACACTATAAATACACTCAATTCTTTGTTTATTTAATGTCATAAAATACCCTCCTTAGGGAAGACTTGTGAACCCCAGGCAAGTTTGTTTTTGCCATGAATTATATATCTTGTTCCCTGTACTGCTCATTTATACTAGTTCAGTGTTTTTCTAATGCTGTCTGCAAGAGTATAGAGTATGTGCATTTTATTCATTATTATTTGCCCAAAACAGAACAATGTTTAACTCAGAGTAGGTGCTTAAATACTTATTGAACAACTACAGTTTTAAATTACCAAGGTCTAGTTGAAGGCCAATAGCTTGAATGGGCAGAATAGGTACAGAGGTGAAAGGAAACAATCCTTGATGCAGTTGTTATAGCTACAATAGGAACATAAAAAATATGCTTCCAGAAAAAAGTTTTGGAAGGCTTTTAGATTTTTTTTTTTCCTCTGTGACTGGTGTAGTTCTGAAGCTAGAGAAATTCAAGTGCAACTATAGTATTATTTCCTGTAAGGCAACTTATTTGTTCACAAGCTCAGATTTAATAGACACTTATATGATTGTGTTATTTTATTCATCTGGTTAGAGAAATAGGGAAGAAATGAGAAAAAAGAATACTCCATTTAAAAGATGGTATCTCTGTGCAGTAGAATTTAAAGGACTTAAAATTATTCTTTATATTTTTAGTATCTTATTATGACTATATATTTTAAATTTTATAACCATAGAGCATTACTTCAAGCATAAAGTATTATTAAACAAAAGGCTAGACCAATCCAATGTTTACATAAATTCAACTGGTATTTATGAAATGTTCTAGGTGCTCAGTTAGGGTCAGTTTAAAGACTCATTTTTAATATGAAGTTTCCCATTTTTTATTCTCAAGTCAAGAAATTTCTTTTTCTATTCATGCTGTAATCACTTGGAAAAACAAAAGTTGCTATGCAGACATGTGATAGACTGTCATTCTCAAGAAATAAGTGTGCAGATACCTCAGTAGTTTCTTTAATTTCATATATACTTTGTTTACATTTTTAATAAAATTTTAAGCATAAAGACATCATTAAGTTGCAATGCTGCTCAAAATAGAAGGCAAATTTCCAAATTATATTATAAAAATTCCTTCCAGATTGATGTCTGTTTATCACGTATTGGTAAAAAATTTGCCAATCAAAATTAGCATAAATTGCTAAATTTCAGTTATTTCTGTATGATTTGCAATATAAGTACATCTACAATTAAGAGGAAAGCAGGACATTTCTAAAATATCCTCTACTTAAATGAAATCCCGTCAGACTACATAGCAATTATGCCCTCTGATGAATAAGAGAATGAACATAAAGAGATGCTGTTTTTGGACTGACATATTCTCTTTGGATAGAACTCATCTAAGAAGTCATAAGAAATATCAAATCATTTTCATTTTCAAGTTAAATCATATTCAAGGATGAACATGGTAGACATCTGTGGCATCACTATATTCATGTTTTCTCTTGGTGATCACCATTCTGATTTGAATATTTTAACATTATCAGCTATGAGACTTTTATAAGACTAATGATACTTCGTGTTCTTAATGATCAAGTTTAAGATATTCTATCTTGTGTCTTGGCCTGTTATTTTTTCAGGAATAGAGCAATGCAAGAGTAAACCAATCAACTCATCATTATCCCAAGAATACTAGGTCCAGTTGGGCACATAAGACCTCTCATTCAGTCTTTTCCTGATATGTTGTTGGAAATGCTGGGGAACAGACTATCATTATTGTTCTTGCTTATTATGAATCAAGAAACATATATTCCTCAGAATTTCTGTTTATTATCTTTGCCTCGAAAGGGAAACCACCATTAGAAGAAACCAAAATTAAGGGAGAAGAGAGTAAAGAGAAATAAACAACAGGTTTTTGATATTCATTGACCCACCAGATAGCATCTCGTCTGAAGCTTCATCTTGGTACATACATTTACATAAACTTTTAACATGACTTTTATGTTACGCACTTGAATACAATAACCGAATATTTTCATCTAAAGTGATCAAATTAATGGAAGAACCAAAATTGTTCTTTCAATTTCAGCAAATATTAATTCTATATAGTTAAAATATAAATATATTATTCACACAAAAACAGGTAATATGAACATATATAAATGAAATTCTTATCAGATTTCCCCAAGCATAGTATACACAGTTAGCCAGACTATTTCGGGACACTAAGTATTCATCAAAACAAAAAGGTACCAAATAGTAACACAGAGTTTTGGTCATTGTTAACATGAAATTTTCATTTTCATTTTTTTAAAGAAGATATTTTCATTTTGTACTTAAAAAGAAAAAAATATATATATATAGTAATTATTTGAATGTTAATAGAAGAAAGTTCAAAGTTTCACGACCTCTGATTCTACTTGTCATTTGAAAAAAAAGTAGCAACAAATAAGATAAAGTGAATATAAAAATCATTTTAAGCATCAGACAAAAGATGATTTATAATTAAGCAGGCATTAGCCAAAGGATAAAACAGAGGTGCCTTCACATTCCAAGGGGGCAATACAGCAGAGAGTAATGTTGCAAGATACATAAAATTCTTGATGTAAGTAAGATTTAAGCTTCCAGAGCAGCAATATCCAGCAGTTGGAAATGAACCATAAGAACAAACTGCAGGACTTTGTGTTTGCAGGGCCCTTCTTCTGATCCACTAAAGCATCCTCACCTAACTGGAGTTAGAACTGGCAGCAAGATAAATCATCTAAGACCCAGAGCTCTTGAGTAGTGAAGAGGCAAATATAAGTCTAACCAATCCATGTAAACCCATTTCTGGTAACAAAGCCCAGATAACTTCCAGTGTCTGTTAGATATCAAAGTTACATTGCTTTAATTAAATAAAGTCATCTCATCAAAAATGGATCAATGATCAATAACATTTATGTAATAGATTTTTCATGTGCATGGCACTTTTATATTTTTATACATGAAATAAAAGCTAAATAAATCTAGCACTAAATGAAGATTCCCTTGATAATTAATTATACACAACTGTGTATACACAATGAATAAAAAATTCATTGCAAATGACTATGAAAATATAGTTGATGGTGATATATTAGATATTATCAGAAAGGAAAGAGAATTTCATTATGTGGATTGACCCAATGAGCAATGTATCAGAAATTAGAAAAATCATAAAAATTTATATCTTCCTTTATGAGTCGTCTTAATCCACAAGGAATTCTTTGTACTTGATTTTAACCTGTTCTCTGCTATAAACTCCTAAAAACAAAACAAAACAAAACAACAAAAACCTGTGAAGAAAGTAGGTATAGAGGTATGTAGCCACAGTTGTGAATCCTGTTAAGCAATGATGAAGAAACCCCTCTGATTATAATTTTTTTATGAAAGAACAGGCAGCATCTGTGACATTTCAATCCTTTACTAAATTTTTAATATGTGGAAAGTATATTCATATCAATTATCTTTACCACTATTTTGAAAATGCTATTTGAGAAATATCAAATTCCTGAACACTTTTTCCTATATTGTTTATTGTTAAAACTCCTGGTAGTATTTTACGTGGGTTAAAATACTGGGGAAAAAGGACTTAATAGAGAAAATTAACCCTGTAAATACTTTTACTCAGTTTCTATTGGAGAGTTCACACTACCATGCCAGAAAGTTGTAGGAATTCATTCACATAATAAATATTTAATTTTTATTCTGTGCTAGGTTCTATGCTAGACATTGGGGATGAGACACTAAATATGTGGTTTTGAAAGGCTTTGAAAGGCTTACTATCTAAAATAAGACAAGTATGTAATATGTGGAAAAAAATTCTGTAGTGGGAAGGAAATTTTTTATTGGAAAGCTGAGTATTAAAAGTAGGCATTTTCCAGGTGGATGGAGGTGGAGGAGAGTCAAAGGTTGAGGAAATGTCATTCTAAGATGAGAGTATCAAGAGATGCTACCTAGTTAAAAGCCAGGGACACAGGATATAAGCTTAGATGACATTGGCAGTGATTCACACACAGTTTATCCTAGTGACAATTCTATATTAAGTTAGGGGGATCATAAATTTTAGTTAATTCTGTCATTGAGTTAGTCTATAGGTGGTAGCTGTTGACATACAAATGAAAGAAATAATTTAAAAGAATATGTAATATGAAAATTGAAGAGAGTCAAAGACAAAGTTCTGAAAGCACCAGTTGTCATAAAGAGACGAACTAGAAGCCAGAGAAGATAGTTCAAGAGGAAGGGATTGATGAAATGTCATCTGCAGAGAATTTGAGAAAAATAAGGTGACAATCAACCTTTTATTGACAATTAGGGAATCATTCGAGTAGTACCTAACTATAGCCACTTGAAGGGTAAGTGGAAAATGGAGAAGTGGAACAACTGATGATATTTCTCTCTTAAAACTTGTATTTTACAGTAAAGAGAAAGATAAATTGGTAGGTAGAGTCAAATGGAAACGAATGAAGTACAAACAGAAACAAAAGTAGAACAAAGAATAGCACTCCTAGATTGTCCCGAAGAAAATATGAGATCATTTTAAAGACACAGATGTTGAAAAATCAACCTTGAGCATGAGTAGATACAGGTTCCTCTGATACTGCAAAAGGACATAGTGGGTAGTACAGATAACTTCTGGTATGATAATGAATGTGCTTGGTATTCTTGATGTTCTCCATGGAATGGATGGTAGAATCCTTTGTGGAAAGAAGGAAGGGTATTCATGCAGGCTTGAGGAAAGTGAGTTTTGATATACTAGATAGGGAAGGAAGATATGGTCAGGCAAATAGATTGATGATCAAGAATGTGTATTTGGCTTAGGTGGGAAACAGAATGAAAGAGCAAAAGATTTGGAATCATAAGACAGACGTGGAATGAAATTTGGACTCTGAGTAATGTTAGCTGTTCATCTGGTGCAAATCAGTGAATATTTCTGAGTTTCCATGTTCACAAGAAAAATGTTAACAGTAATATCTGCTCTGCCATCTGTATATGATGATTTTGATATATCATATATCTATGACGTAATTATATATATATAAGTATAATTATGTGTGTTAAAGTAGGTTATAAATAAAATTTATGATTAGCTTTTAATCAAATTAAATCTCTATAAAACAAGAAGTAAATGATGGATATGTTGATCAGATAAAGAAGAAAATACACTTAGATAAAACCATAAGGGAGACAGTAATGTTAACTTATATAGGTATAATTTGTGATTTCACTTATGCTTCACCACATTTATGAAATAGGCTTACATTTCATAAGTTAGGCTGATGTAAGCGGGGGTAATTCAAATTAATCTGTCACTTGCTAAGTATGATAAAAGAATGTTCCATAATTTTTTTTTGAAAAGGCTAAAACTCCAAATAAATACAGTGTAAACTTAATCTGTTCTGTTTATAATCTCACTGTCCCTTCAAGGTCTTTTAGGGATGCCATATGGGCTGGTTTATTGTTTAATGAAGTTTACAAATATGAATGAATACTTTTTTGGGGGTTTCTGCTAAGTCAAATTAAGTTGGATGCAATGTCAAACAAACAGTACATATCATTATTTCACAAAGGAAATAAGGATTTATTATCACTGAGGAAACAAACTCCCAAATTACATTTTACTGGATGTGCAAAAATGCTTACATCCACTGTTCTTCAAATCTGTCACTTATTGGAAGAGGCATGCTTATTACTACAATAAATAAATTACTTCCCAGTGAGTTACTCTATTTACTAATATGCTTACTGGTTTTATTTATTCTATAGATTGTTCATTAACAAACTGCGAAGAATTCTTTCTCTTTCCTAAAATAGAGTTCTGATATGGAAAATTAGGTAATTATAATAAGAATAGCTTTCAGGTCTTTAATAGTAAACTATTCAAGACAAGTCAGCCAAATGTTTTTAGACAAAATTTGATTTGTGCTCAGGAGGGGGAAAAAAAAAAAAGATGGCCTGCAAGTGATGTGGATTATGTTTTAAAAAATTTGCTCATCCCAAATGTATGTCTTTAGAAAGCCAGGGAACAAACACAAATCAGTAACTCATTATATACAAACTAAGAATTGTTTTCATTAAATTGTAAAAAAAAAAAATTCAAGAAAAATATATAATGTTAGGTGGATATCACATTAAAATATCGACATCTGAACTATAGGTAACTTTAATAGTGGATTTTCCTCTATACTTCATCTAATATATAAGGATCTTCCCATGACTTTATATATTAACATATTTTGACATCAAAAGATCCTAACCAGTTTATTGAGCAATGTTTTTTCTTTCTATATCAAAGTCACTCAGTATTACTTAGGATGGGGGAAGAGATGTCATTATATATATATTAAGCAGATATTCCTATGCCAACTATAAAAAATAATCAGACTCTGTAATTCTGGCTTTTAAGATGCCTTTTTTAAGGGTTCCTGGGTGGCTCATTTGGTTGAGCATCTGACTGTTGGTTTTGGCTCGGGTCATGGTCTCAGGGGTGTGAGATTGAGCCCCATGTTGAGCTCCCTATGCAGTGGGGAGTCTTCTTGAGATTCTCTCCCTCCTCCCCACATGTGCTCTCTTTCTCTCAATCTCTCTCTAAAATAAATCTATTTAAAAAGTTAAAAAATTAAAAATAAAAAAGAGATTCTTTTGTTATAATAATCCAGTGAAAGGTGATGCTACCTTTAAGATGGTCTTTATGGATGAACACCAGAGTCCTTGATGAAAGCATATGAGAAATAAAATATTTCCTCCTTCTCTCCTCTAAATCAACTAATATTCCAGGTTGATTCTGATATGCTGGTTATGATTCTGATTTAACATTAAGAGAAATTAATTGACTGGAAATTTCTTGATCATTTTGAATTATTTTTCAGTTGCTCATGGGCTATTATTTAAATCATTTTTCAAACATTACAAAAATTCTAATTAGTGACCTTCTTTCTAGATCAGTGGGTAAAACTCACAGCTTAGCAAATAATCATTTGCCTTATAAATATGCATTGTAATTAACTGTGCTTATTTATAGATAATAAACACATTTTTCTCCTGGCATGTTATTGTTGTTCAAGGAGTATAAAACGTTAGACCTGATGGTTTTACTTCTGTTAGTTGATGTGTGACTTCACTTACATTCTTGATGTTATCAGCTCCCAAGGAAAAGAGAATTGTTGTATTGGAATATTTTCTCAAGTAATCTTAAGATGGAATTTTCGGACTTTTAGGCTTGACTATATTTTTCATTTAGAGAAAGGAACTGGGAAACAAGTACACAGAATCTTCCTGATTCTTCTTAGCTGGTTCCACAAAATTAAGGCAACAATTAATACTTCCATTATCCTGCAAAATGTGTGGAAAAATATAGCTGTGTTTTAACTCCGTGGATGAGAATAAAGAGGAAACCAAAGTTACCATAGCACTAAGGTGGTAAAATGGATTGTTCACACCTATGTTGATGATCTCTGTTGTGGATAAGTTTTAGGAATTTAAGTCCAGAACTTTTAGATGTAATTGGTAGAAGAGATGAACCCTTCTTTTCCCTTCTTTTTTTTTTTTTTGTTTTTTTTTTTGTTTTTTTTTTTTAATTTTTTAAATTTTTTATTTTTTATAAACATATTTTTTTATCCCCAGGGAATACAGGTCTGTGAATCACCAGGGGTACAGGTCTGTGAATCACCAGGTTTACACACTTCACAGCACTCACCAAAGCACATACCCTCCCCAATGTCCACAATCCCACCCCCTTCTCCCAAACCCCCTCCCCCCAGCAACCCTCAGTTTGTTTTGTGAGATTAAGAGTCACTTATGGTTTGTCTCCCTCCCAATCCCATCTTGTTTCATTTATTCTTCTCCTACCCACTTAAGCTCCCATGTTGCATCACCACTTCCTCATATCACGGAGATCATATGATAGTTGTCTTTCTCTGCTTGACTTATTTCGCTAAGCATGATACGCTCTAGTTCCATCCATGTTGTCGCAAATGGCAAGATTTCATTTCTTTTGATGGCTGCAAGAACCTAGATGTCCATCAACAGATGAATGGATCAAGAAGATGAGATGAACCCTTCTGAACATATACCACCATAGTGTAACTGGAATTATCCATATTAAATACTCATATTAGTGGAAGAAAGAGTTGTTAACCAACTACCTAAGGTTCAAGGAGATACAGGAGAGAAAATTAGATTTAAAACAATTAGAAATAACAATAATAGCACAAATTAAAAATAGAAAAACAATAAAAAATGAATTAAAACCTGTATATTTGAAAAGATCAATAAAATCTGTTAACTGCTAGCTAGACTGATCAAGAAAACCAAGGGAAAATATAAATTGTAAACTTCAGAAATAAAATAGTAGTTATTGTATACATATATCCCAGACATTTACTGAAAGTAAAATGGGGGCACCTGGGTGGCTCAGTGGGTTAAAGCCTCTGCTTTCAGCTCAGGTCATGGTCCCAGGGTCCTGGGATCAAGCCCCGCATTGGGCTCTCTGCTCAGCGGCGGGCCTGCTTCCTCCTCTCTCTCTGCCTGCCTCTCTGCCTACTTGTGATCTGTCAAATAAATAAAATCATTTAAAAAAAAAAAAGAAAAGTAAAATGAGGGGTGCCTGGGTGGCTCAGTGGGTTAAAGCCTCTGCCTTCAGCTCAAGTCATGATCCCATAGTTCTGGGATCGAGCCCTGCTTCTTCCTCTGTCTCTGTCTGCCTCTCTGCCTATGCATGATCTCTGTCTGCCAAGTAAATAAATTTAAAAAAAAAAAAAAGGAAAATGAGGAGTATCTAGGTGGTTCAGTCAGTCAAGCATTCAACTTGTGGTTTTGGTTCTCAGGTCACCATAGATCTCAGGGTTATAAGATGAAGCCCTGCATTGGGCTCTAGGCTCAACAGGGAGTTTGCTTGAGACTTACTCTTTCACTTTGCCCCTCCCTCTGGTTGCTCACTTGCTCTCTCTCTTTTTCTTTCTCTCTCAAATAATCTTAAATATCTCATTTCTTTTTTTTTTTTTTTAAGAGTAGACAACATTTAATGATATATAGAATAGAAAAAATTATGGGGAGACACCAAAATGTTTACTCAAGAAGTAGATAACCTAAATAGTTCATCTTTTACAGAATAGAATTTATAGTTATACACTTTTCCATAAAGAAATATTCAGACCCGAAGGCTTCATAGTAAGTTCTGCCAAAAGCACAAAAAAAGAATAAAACCAGTTTGACATGGACACTTCCTGAAAAAAAAAAAAAGAATATTTTCAATTCATTTTATGAGATTTCCAAAACCATATAAAACTAGTATCAGCAGAGAAAACTAAAGACCTATATCCCTCATGAACAGAATTGTAAAAATCGTTAACTAGGTATTAATAAGTAGAATTCAGAAATATTTAAAAAGGGTAATACACTGTGATCAAGAGGGTATTTAGAATGTAAAACTGGCACAACATGTACCAATCAGTAAATGAACTTTACTATATCACAGACCAGAATATAATAGAAAAGAAGAAAAGACATGATCAACCTAATAGTTACAGAAAAAAAAATATTTTACAAAATAAACTTCTATTCATGATAAAAACTTTTATAAATATGAATAAAGGGAAACTTTAATGGGATTAAAGGCTTTACCCCCCCCAAAAAAAAGCCCACCAACAACAGCTAATACCATATTTAATGGTGTAAAACAGTATGTTTTCACTATGAAACTGGAAAGGAAGCAAGGATGTCAACTCCCAAATTCTATTTAATGATTTGATTTAGAGGAGGTTTAGCAAGTGTGAATAAGGCAAATGAAAACTTAAATAATTTTTAAAATACTGGTTTGAAAGGAAGATATAAAACTAGCTTTATTTATAGAAAGCATGAATATCTACATAGAAAATACAAAATTTATTAAAAAGCTTCTAGAAATAGCAAGTTTAGTAAGATTGCAGGATATGACATCAAATTATAAGAAAAATCAGTTTTCTTTCCATATATTATGATTATAGTTGAAATTTTAAAAGATAAATAAAAGCATCAAGAGCATTAGATACTAACAGTTGATACACAAGATACATGTGATATAAAGAGAAAAATAAGAAGCCATAAATGGAGTTTTTTTTTAATCATTTGGAAGATGGGAGATTCTTCAGATATTGTTTTTTTCCCAAACTGTTGTAAATTAGACACAATTCTAAGCACAATTTAAGCATAGTAGTTTTGGTATGATAAAATGATGAATAACTCTTGGTGAAATTTCAAAAAGAGTGTAATTCTATACCAGAAAAGTTTGTGTATTCAGTTTATACAAATATAATTCTAAATAGTTTTTCTATATCATATCATACATAGTATGTTTTTCAATTCATAAATGTATACTTTGATATGGAACATTTCTTTTTCTTGGTTATAGTTGTTGTAATGAATATAGAATGCTTAACATTTCTTTTCTTTTTTTTTTGTTATATGGTAACATTTGGTGTTTTTGGTTCTATTTTGTGTTTAACCTAGGAGAAACTTAACATCGTTTATCTTCACAAAAGCAAACTATGGTAGTCTAAACCTTAAAAAATAGAAATAAGTCATACAAAGGACTTGCTATCTGATAAAAATGTTTCCCAATTTCCTGTTAATTTTCTTTTGTAGCCTGAGCATATTTATTTACTTTAATTGCATTTGGAGGAGCACAGAGAGGAATTATGTCATATCACATGACCAAATGAAGATTATAAATGCCCAAGACTCACAGGTACCCCCAACCCCTTACATTGAAATTTTAAGTCTCAACCCCTTAGATCTGGAGGATGGGAAATAGAAGGGAATTACTCTGGATCCTCTCTGACAAAAACAGTCTATCTTTTCTCATTTGGAAAAAAAATTATATGGTATAATGAACATCGGTTGAGTACCAAACAGATGCTCAGCACTACTCCAGGTGATTAATATGTTTCACTTCATTGATTATACACAGAAATCATGTTTCTCCTCTAATTGAAATAAAATATAGCTAGGTTTTGTATGTGTGTTATATAACCTAATCAGCCTGAAAAACAAAAAAAATGATGTGTATGAAGAAAAGGATAAGGGAACTCACCATTATTTCAGGGCAGCAGAAAAAGACGTCAAGAAATCAATCCCACTTACAATTGCACCAAAACCATACAATACCTCGGATTAAAACAGGTAAAAGATCAGTACTCTGAAAACTCTAGAGTACTTTTGAAATAAATTGAAGAGGACACAGAAATGGAAAAACATTCCATGTTTTTGAGTTGGAAGAACAAATATTGTTAAATATCTATACTACCCAAAATAATCTATACATTCAATGCAATCCCTATAAAAATAACACTACCTTTTTTCACAGAGCTGGAACCAACAATTCTAAAATTTGTATGGAACGAGAAAAGATCCCAAATAGCCATAGTAATGTTGCAATGAAAAAGCAAAGTGGGAGGCCTCTCAATTTCAGACTTCAAACTGTATTACAAAGGTATAATCATCAAGACGGTATGGTACTGGCACAAAAACAGACACACAGATCAATGGGACAGATTAGAGAACCCAGAAATAGACCCACAACTGTGTGATCAACAAATCTTCGACAAAGCAGGAAAGAATATCCAATGGAAAAAAGGCAGTCTCTTTAAGAAATGGTCTTGGGAAAACTAGACAACCTTGTGAAGAAGAATGAAAGTGGACCTCTTTCTTACACCATTCATAAAAATAAATTCTAAATCAATGAGAGACTTCAATGTCAGACAGAAAGCCATCAAAATCCTAGAGGAGAAAGCAGGCAGCAATCTCTTTTACATCCACTGTAGCAACTTACTAGACACACAAGAGAAACAAAGGCAAAAATGAAATATTGGGACCTCATGAAGATAAAAGCTTTCTTCATAGTGAAGGAAACAATAAACAAAACTAAAAGGCAACTGGTGCAATGGAAGAAGGTATTTTCAAATGACATATTGGATAAAGTGTTAGTATCCAAAATCTAAAAGAACTTATCAACCTCAGCACCCAAAAACAAATAATGCATTCTTAAGAAATGGGCAGAAGACCCGAATAGGCACTTTTCCATGGAACACATCTAGATGGCTAACAGATGAAGAGAGGCTCAATATCACTCATCATCAGGGAAATGCAAATCAAAACCATGAGATACCACCTCACACCTGCTGGAATTGACTGAAATTAACTTAGGAAACAACAGATGTTGATGAGGATGTGGGGAAAGGGGAGTGCTCTTACACTGATTGTAGGAGTACCTTCTGTTGCAGTCACTCTGGAAAATAGTATGGACATTCCCCCAAAAGTTCAAAATAGAACTACCTTACAAATTACATTCCTAGGTTCTTACCCCAATGATACAAAAATGCTGATTTAAAGGTCACATGCACCCGAACGTTTATGCAGCACTATCAACCATCACAAAATTATGGAGAGAGCCCAAACATCCATTGACTGATTCATAGAGAAGATGCAGCGTATATATATATATACACATGTAATGGAATATTAGTATACACACACACACACACATATTAGTGTGTATATACACATATTAATGGAATATTCTAATGGAATATTACTCAGGCATCTAAAAGAATGAAATCTTGCCATTTGTAACAAAGTAGATAGGACTAGAGTATATTAGATTAAGTGAAATGAAACAGAGAAAGACAAATATGACTTAAATCATATGTGGAATTTAAGAACTAAAACAGATGAACATAGGGGAAGGGAGAGAAAAATAAAATAAGAGAAAAACAGGAAGCCAAACCATAAAAGACTCAACTATAGAGAATAACTGAGGCTTGCTGGAGGGGAGATGGTTTGGGGGGTGGGGTAGATGGGTGATGAGCATTATGGAGGACTTGTTACGATGAGTGCTGGGTGTTGTATGTAAATGATGAATCACTCAATTCTACTCCTGAAACCTATACTACACGATATGCTAACTACCTTGAATTTAAATAATAATTTAAAAATACAGTGAATTGCTAATTACATGAATATGTATATGTATATAATCTTTATTTCCAGAATAGATGATTTTTATAGGTACTTGAATAAAACACTTCACTGTAACATTTGTAAAACAAAGCTCTCTCCCAAAATTGACTTTCCCGCTAAATGTGCAATCTATGAAACTTGAAATATTCTTTGAAAGACAAACAATATTTTATAATCATTAAATGTTGATATTTAAACATATCCTCCAATTACCTGTTCAAAACACTGTAAGTTCATAAATTCTAAGGTAATTGTATTATTTCACACAACAGAGCAGATGAGCATTCTTTCATAAGCTAGCTGTTAGCAAATCTTCATACCTCTTACCTAAACTTTGGAAACGGTGTATTTGTGTTCCTGTCTGGCACATCTCAAATTTTAAAGTTCACAAGAATCATCTGAGAATCTTGGTAGAGTACCATTAGGTACCCGTTGTAATTATGGGTAATTATAATTATGGGTGAGATGTTAAGTAAAAGAGTTAGGGGGGTTAGGGAGGTTTTGTCCATTAAGTAGTTTCACAATTTCTCATTTTGGTGAGTTGTACTTGCTTTGTACAAAGTAGGATATATTAAAAATAGAACTTGATTATTTACTTTTATCACACTTTTCCCTGTAGACAGTCTGATTCCATGATATTATCTATATTGCTAAACAACTCAGGATCTGAAAGAAACAATTTATTATATTTTAGCTATTTAAAGTTATGTTGTTATTTTAATTATCTAAAATTATGAGTCTTAAAATTGAAGGCAATTTCATAATTTGACAGCAATTTTTTTTTACTCTTAGTTTTCTCTCTTTATTTTACATGGATCAAGAATTCTGCCTCTTACAATCAGTGGATTCATAGATTTTAAGAAATATAACAAAAAGAAAGACAAACCAAGATACAAGGTCTTAACCGCAGAGAGCAGACTGATGGTTACCAGAGGGGAGGTGGGTGTGGGGATGGGTGGTCTAGGTGGTATGGATCAAGACTACAATTATCATGATGAGCACTGAGGAATGTATAGGATTGTTGAATCACTACACTGTACGCCTGAGACTAATGTAGCACTCTATGTTAACTATCCTGGAATGAAAACAAACAAACAAAACTAAAAAGAAGCAGGGTTGCTGATGTGTCCTATTTCTAACTGATCATCTTCTGCAGAGGCAACAGCTTGGGCTCTGATGGCTTGTTTTAACAAATGATCCCATAGATTCTGCTGCAAGCAATAGCCAAACAGGACAGAAATCATACAGGGAATAAAATGGCAAATGTGCAGGGATCTCATATAGCATTCTGCACAGATTTTCCTTCTGGGACCATTGGGAACAATCACAGACCTGCAGAAAAGGCTTTTTCTTTTGCTGTTCCTCCCGAGACTCAGCTCTCAAAGCCACTTACATCCTACAGAGAAAGAGAACAATGGCTGGTATTTTTTCCTCTTCTAAATACATATTTGACAAAAGTTTAAAGACATTTTCAGATTCCCATAATAAAGGCCTCTTTGTTAGGCTGAGTTAGGGCCAAATGACAATGAAGGTTTCTTTTCCTCCACCAACAAGTGCAGGTGCAAGAAAAAGAAGTTTACAGATCACTTTGTTTTGTTTTGTTTTTGTTTTTTTACTGGAAAAAAAAGTAAAATCCTGTGGATAATGAGACAGTTTTCCAAAGTTAAGGTTAGTAATCTTAGAAAATGTTTATTTTAAAATCACATTTATCATTTCTATCTGTATTTGTTGGGCATATATGTACACTATAGTTACCCCAACCTTAACTACCATACTGATGACAAACTATTGGTGATACTTCAGTCTTGTTATGTTTCTTACAAAAATGAAAGACATAAGCCTTAAAGGACAAATTACATGCTCCTTCACTCCCAAGAACACATATAAACAGATGCTCAGAATTGGCTCTGTTTCCTGAGAAGGGCAAAGTAGCCCTTTATTAATCTGCTGTTTTTATGCTCTATCAGAGATAATAATATATTCTAAACTCAGATGAACTAATGTCCTAGCAGTACTGGCACCAGAAGTAACATTGTAATTTAGGGGGGTAAACAAAAATGTGGGAATGATAAGCTATAATCCTATATTTCTAAACATAAAAGAACTATGGCCTTATATTTTAAAGCAGCTCAGTAATGAGGGAAAATAAAAAGCAACTTACTGTCAAATGAAGCTTGGAAGTGGTCTACTTTAAATTGATTTAAAACAATGAGTTTATAATCAAAATTAAGAGTTTCATTTTCCACATTTTTTCACTGTCGTTCTCGACCCGCAAGAACGACCCGCAGACGAGGTTGAGTGGCAAACTTCTTTATTGTCAGTCTTCTACATATCTTGATCCGGGAACCCCGCTCCTCAAATTAAGCCCCTTATTATAGTATCAGTAGTTACAAATGCCCAATCACCATATCACGCGATTCACCTAAACACCAATCAGAAGGATTACTAGTGACCTTATCCATGAGCATGTGAGATGCTCGTGAGCACCTACGTGACTCCATAGGTTTCTATTGTTCTACAGATCTTGTGCCCTTCCCAAAACTACAAGTTAATCCTATACCCTCCTTGTGACTCCAGGCATTGAACGTGCGTCGTCCATGAGCGCACCCATTATCTTTGGGTTAAACATTCACAGCCCCTCCTCCTCAGGCATATCCATCTACGTGACTCCCAGCTTCTGCTGCATGGCTCCCCACATTCACAAAGTAGAATTTCATACAAAAGAATGTGTAAGTTAGTGAATTAATCCTTTTCTTGCCCTATTATTTGTATCACAGTCCCCTAAATTTATTTATTTATTTTCCTCTGGTGAAAAATGGTTATCCATAAACATCAGTTGCTAAAACATTAAGAAATCTAGTGGTAATTCTGTAACTTAATTCCTAGTTTTATACAACCATGGAGTAATATAAATGATTGATATTTTGTGGATTTTTTTTTTTCTTGTTCAACCCTCTAGTTAGGTTAATTAAGACACTGCTAGTGCTAATTGAAAAATTAGCCATTTCTTCAAATTTCCCTAACTTAGGCCTCTATTACTTTGTTAGAAAGTGCACTAGTTGTCTGCAGTTGTATATCAGACCAGTTGCTGTATCTGGAAAATGATATTTCAAATAAAAAAAAAAAAACTTTAATATTTCTTCAAGTTTTATAATTGTGCTTCAAGGACAAGACATTTAAGCACTAAATATGTGTGAATGTGAATATAGCTATTCCCATATTTATTACTCAAGTCCAATTTTGGGGACCAGACAATGAGTTCTGGTGTAATAATTTTTTTTCTTTTCATAGCTTGCTTTTGAAGTTATGGTAGGAAAGCTTTCCAGTTACTAATGATTCATGTTTGTAAAGAATAAATAATAGTGAAAACTCTTTTCTTTTCAACAGTCATGATTTTCTAGTATGCTAGTGAATTAAATCAGAATTTTCTGCTAAATGCTGACGTAGAGTCTGCTCCTACCAACCTTCTGTATTATCTTCCTGTATTCTATCCTGGGGGTCTATCCATTCTCCTACAACAAAATACCAAAGACAATGGCCAGAATGCTTCAAGAAATTTACTTGTGTCTCACCTATATAGGTATATGCCATAGGTGAATTTGTTTGAAAGTTTGTTTACTTACCAAAGTAAACATTTAGACCGTCTCTGAGTGGTTAAAAAGTCTGATTTCTTTATCACTTTTAGCTCTTTTTTAAAAGAATTTACTTATTTATTTGAGAGAGAGAGAGCGTACAAGTGGAGTAGGGGGGAAGCAGACTCCCTGCTGAGCAGGGAGCTCCCTGAAGGGCTTGATCCCAGGACCCTGGTATCATGACCTGAACTGAGGGAGAAGCTTAATGGCTGAGCTACCCAGGTGCCCCTAGTTATTTTCAAAACATATTTATGGCTTCGTTTTTCCTATATTTGTTTAATTTGTTTTTTCCCTAAATAAGATTTTTTTTTCCAGGAAATAAGAATAAGGAAGCTAATCTGGTATGTCCTCAAACAATCTGTTCCTCAATTCTTATAAACATCTTAAAGTTTATGTTCTAAAATGTTAAGGAGTCTATCCCCATGCCCTTCATAAGTGTGCTTAGGTTTGGCAAAAACAAAAAAAAAAAATGGCAGATGTTTGTTAAGTCTATTATGTCATGAATACATCACTCTTTTTCGAATGTTGAAATGTTATCCCAGATGCTTCAAAAGTGCATACACTCATAATTGAGTGTGAGAATAGCTGTGATACATCTGGAAAGTGTTTCATTAATTCAAGGCAAACACATACACACAGAATTACCAAACTGGACAATCTTAGAGAAACTTGAAAAAATGAAAGACTTAGAGGGGTTTCCATCTCAACTCAAGTGAATATTTCCTGCCTGTCTTTAAAACATATAAAATGGGGAAGAAGATCAGATTCCTTGTGCGTAAAGTTCAGTTCCCTACAAGGTGCCTGGGAGGCTCAGTGGTTAAAGTGTCCAACTCTTGGTTTCAGCTCATGTCATGATCTTCGAGTCATGAGATGGAACCCTTCATTAGGCTCCCTGCTCAGTGTGGAGTCTGCTTGAGATTCTTTCTTCCTCTCCTCTGCCCTTCCCCCCACTTGTGTGTGCATGTGTACTTTCTCTCTCTTTCTCAAATTTAAAAAAAAAAAAATCCTTAAAAAAAGAGACTCAATTCCCTGCATTTTTCTTTGTGCAAGCTACATCTCTAATGTCAGTTAGATATTTCTATGAATTAATTTATATTCTTATCTTTCCCCTCTTCCACAGCATTCCTTTCATGCATTGTTGTCTCCTTTAGCATAGGGAACTTGGGATCTTTTCCAGTTCAGATACTTTCAGTCCTACCTAAAGGACTCTCATTACAAATCGTTACAAATCAGATTTTGATGTGAGTTCAAAAGACATAAGTATATATTTGCAAATTACCCACTTCAAATGGCACAGTTTCAAATTTAAATACATTTTTAATGTATTCTTTTTATTCAGTGGTCCTTTTGGTAGATAATTTTTACTTCTATCAGCACCCAGCTTTGCTCCTCACACCTTTGCTCTCTCTCTTTCTA